>NC_081182.1:133530943-133670722 GCF_029867415.1 Vicia villosa
TTTACCTTATCCCATTCCCCCAATTTCAGGTACATACGAACATAGCACACAAATACCATCAATTTGCACATCATCACATAATTCAGACAAGTTTTATACAAGTATTAACAACATATAACATGAGCATTAACAGAACCATGTAATTCACACAATTTCATCAAAACCTAACAAAATCCCAAACCCGACACGTACGATTGAACTAGATAACAATCCTAATCAATCATACTACCTACAATCACATAAGGAATACTAACCCGAAGAATCCCCCCTTACCTCAGAGTCGAAACTTCGAAGGTTCTCTTCCCCTTTGGCTCTTCTCACTTTCACGTGTTCTCCTTTCTTCAGACTCAGTTCCTGCTTCTGCTTCCTCTTTTTCCCAAATTCCTTATTTTATGAAAAATAAAATAAAATATTATAATGGGCTTGCTTAGTCAACACCCCCTCTTCTGCTAATCACCACTCTAGGCCCAATGCCAATAACTCATCATTTTCCATATAATTCAACCAAATACTAAATTATCTCTAATTAATAATTTAATTTCCAATTAAATTAAAATTAGAAAATATGGGGTGTTACAACTCTCCCCCACTAAAATAGTTTTCGTCCTCGAAAACATACTTCTAGTGAATAGTTCCAAATAGGAGTCCTCCATCTGACCTTCCTGTTCTCAGTTAACACTTTCTTAGTCGAACCTCCAAGTTCATCTGACATGCTCTTACGTTGCTTTTGACCATCCCTAGATGTACCACTCGCTATAATTCCAACGGCTAACAACAATGAAACTTCGAGGTGTGATCCATACAATACACTCAATAACTGAATAATACAATTACACAATCCATGGTATGATCACAACTGATCAACACTGTAGTAATGGATTCCGTTTACCCATGTACTAACCTTAGGCACACTCTTCCAATTGAGTGATAAAGTAATACTTACACTCTTTACCAACTGCTTCCTTCAAGAACTCAATACTCATATTCCTATACCATTGAATTCCAATTGTCTGGCTCCTCTTAGGTCACACCAGAATTACCCAACACGCTACATTCTGCTTTTGCTGCACTATCCTGATTACTCATTGCAACCATCATTATCAATTAGACTTCTAGGTTATACCCAACTCTGGCCCTCTTTACTCATTCGTTCAAGAATCATTCTTTACCATCCATGGTTCTAACTCACCACTCGTCAATACTTACTCGCACTCAAAAACAAATTCCTGATTTACTTCATCTATTAAACATTCCAACTATGGAAATGAGTGCACATCAGTAGTTATAATTACATAGCTCATCATCCTCAATATACCATTGCTTACAAGATAGCTCAACAGAGTCCCACTCTTCACTAAGAATGAAATCCACTTCGTCCTTCGTAGAGTATAATCCTTCATTTCAATTAGAAATCCACACAATACCTTACAACATCACAAGATTATTATAGCATCATGTAATATCAATTCTTCTTCTTAACTTCTCCGAATACCTACTCGTTAACTACGTACAACCGTAAAAGGATATCCATCATCTCGGCAATTATTCAAAAGGTCATAATCCTTTGGCACGACATCCTTACGTCCACGAGATTCTAAACCCAACATATAGATAAACACATATTCTCTATGTAGAACCCCCGACATATTAATTCTCACTGCTCAGGAGTAGCACTCATAACACCAGTTTACATCATACCTTCGCTGTACGACTACGACTACTCGTCGTCTTAAGTCACCGTCCAATACTTTGCACTCCTTCATAATCACTTCCTCATAAGTCCCCACAATATGGTGAGTGGTCATTCTCACATCTCAGCATTCATCACATCTTATACCATTAAGGTAACAAGCAACCTTATACCATCTATATGATTCCGCCTATTATCAACAAGAGATTAAGGGTGATCAAGTCCTCAATTTGTCAATAGATAGCCGACAATCATATTTAAGCATAGACCGTTGTTACTACATAATAGCGTCTTTTCCGAGTTTGCACCCAAACTCAACGACATTGTCATAGTCTAATAATTCTCTATGGTGTCCTTCTTCTAGAATATTCTTTTTCAGCTCGGTAACATCTGGAACACAACTGCAACTTCTAGACCTCATTACACCATCCTCGTCAATTCTGAATTCACCGTCTTTACCTTGGCAATTCAAGGTCGACTTATCGATCAACTCAACATCAGCTTTCTGATTTCCTCTAATCTCGTCAGGAATACCATTAGTCAGTTTCAGTATACCCAATCTAACATTATTAGGAGCACTTTCACATACCAAACTTAATTCTCTGAATTGTTCAATTAAATCCAACTCTTTCACCATCAGCATCGATATTTTTAGAGGCAACCTCGAACCATACAAATAATGTCACTGCAACATCAAAACAAAACCATGGCTGCCAATTCTAAATCATGAGTCAGATAATTCCTTTCCTGCGCTTTCAATCGTCCGACGCATAAGTTACTATTTACTGGTTTTACATCAATACACCATCCAAACCCATCAACGACGCATCACAATATACCACAAATGGTTCCAAAGTCTATGTCACTTTTTTTTTCTACTGATTCCCTCATCACTCAAATCCATTAATACTTAAATCATCCTGATCATCTTATTCATCAACGACATATTCTACTCGACTTCGTTCCGAACAATCGCGGTAATAGGCATTCTTATTCAACACTTGTTCATGCTTCTTTAACCGACATCATCATATCTCCTCATAGGACTAGTCTATGGTATTTATAACTCTTCCACAATGTAGAACATAATCTCTCCTCTTCGTGGATTCAAACGGTACATTAATCTGACACTCAGAGCTCAAGACATGAATGTTTCCAATCGTTATCCAAGATACAATACCGACACCATGCAACAAAACCCTATACGACATCTCCAAAACTTCTCAATTGGCACATTTAATCTCTAAGATTGCTTCTCAACAAGCCTCCTCATTATTCCTTTATTCTGTTTAACTCTGACACTGACATCCCATGCCGCACCAACGAACAATCTAGTTCTAAGGACAAGTGTAACCGTAACTTCACCTCTTTCCAACAGCACCCGGTCACAATTAAATATTGTTACAGCTGCTGCAACTATTTTTATAACAAACTCCATCTCTTTAGCTTTCCGACGCTTCAAACGGAACTCAAATCGGATGTCCAGAACTCCAGTTATGAATTTTCGAAGTTTCATAACGATTCAGCAATCTTCCTGCGATTTGCTTATGGAAATTCTGCTCCAAAACTCATCCTTTTCAAATTAATCTCATTACTAACATTATCTCATCACATCTCTTCGCTTCCAAACTTCTTATAACTTAAACAACACGTTTCATCGCTGAAACTCGATTTCTACAACATCCTGAAACCAAATTCATGTACGCCATCATCAACCTTCTTATCCTTGAGATCACACTCGTCTCTTCACATTACTCGCTCTTTAAAGAGTTTTCAACAACATCGATAACCTCTACCATCATCTCAATTACTTACTAGTAATCCTACGACAAGGTCTACGACAATACTTCCTTTAATCACTGCTTCAACAGCGACCTTTCACATAAGGCTACTCACACAACAACATCACAGTCCATCAGTAGCACTTGAAGCATCACAACTTCGAAATTCCATTTCTCAGAAATAACCATCATCTATTCCGAGACACGTCCAACTGAAATAACAACCACATTCTTCAGCCCATGTCACCTTTACTTCAGGAAACAATAACTCTACACTCTTGTACTGCTGCTCTGCGCATCACTCTATCATCTTGCATCTGAGACATATCCGAGAAGCATAGCTTCTCCCCCACTAGTTTCAATCCCACTTCTGCAGACAAACAGTTAGAACACACTGAGTACCAACAGTGTTTCACACACATGTCGCGTAACGAAAGGAAATTAACAACAAGACTCTGGTCACAAGGACCGACTATGCTCTGATACCACTATTGTAACACCCTTCTAAACCCCCGCGGAAAATAGAATAATATTCAGAGTAAACATGAAATACAAGGATGTCACAACTTCTTTAACAGAAAAATACCATGGTCATTTGTCATGCTACACGAGGAACCACGTAACATAATTACAATTCATGTTCAACACAGCGGACAATAATCCATAACATTGCATATTCATTATCCATGCAAGTTATTCTAAAACAATCATAAAACAACAAGACCGACATAATAATTCGTCTCTAAACTATCGTTCCCCAGTGTTACAATCAGAGCATGACTCGACACGAACTACGGGCTAGCTTACAAGTTATCTTCACCCAATCAAGACGCCGCTACATCCTTAATCTGAAATCATCAAAGTAAGGGTGAGTTTCATTCGAATTAATAAGCATTATGCAATCATAAGCAATAAAATCTCATAGTAATTATCATCCACTCAATCATACATATAATCGGAATTATTACAACAAGCAAGCATCTTCCAACAATATTGGCCATCGGCCCACAACTCATCAATTTCATCAAGGATCAAGTCATATTAACAACATCTTCTCAACACATCAATCAAGTAAACACACCAAGGCATAACACTGGATCTCATCCAATCATGTTATCACCAATGCATATGATGCAACTGACACTATGCATGTGGTACCAAAATTCGTGAATCATATCACAGGACTTCTCTCTTTGATACTGCCCTCTAGTCGCTCACACCCCACATGGGCACACGACTACTGCCTCATCGCTCACACCCCACATGGGCACACGATGACTTCCCGCTAATCTCCACACAATGGGAATTAGCCTTCCAATGCAAATGATTTATGAATAATGCACACATGACACATACTTACATCTTCATACATCATCATCATTCCGATGCTTAACATCGCTTAACACCTCTTACCAATAAGGTCACAACAAGTATGTACATGTATAAGCATCATTCAATCATTCACATTCATACATCACATCATCACAATTAACATACACATCATATTAATGTTAATTGCCACCATAGCCAACATATTAATATTAACAACATATTAATATTCACAATCATCAATCATCATCATCATACATATACAATCATTCACATATGTACACTACATCCTCACAATTAACATACACATCATATTAATGTTAATTGCTACCATAACCAACATATTAATATTAACAATATATTAATATTCACAATCACCAATCATCACCACGATCAAACATCGTTATATCCATCATCATTGCACACAATGTAACAAATTGTCAAAGCAACCCAACAACATAATCACAAAACATATATCATCTACGACATGTTATATACTAACATCACTCAATGGATATCACAATCTCATCACCAACACAAATACATGCATCAATAGTCATATATATAAGCACATATACATATACTATCTTTCAATTCATTAATAATTAAATCGAGTTTAAAAGTAAAGTTGGCTATTGCCCATTTTATCAATTCATCAGATAAAGTATCTCATTAGCTTCGCAACGTCCAAAACGGCACATAAATCGGATACTCGGATCAAAAGTTATGAGTTTTCAAAGATAAAACATTTTTAGAAAAGTGCTGCAGGAACGGGGTTGTCCCTACGTGGGAACCGGTTCCTGGCAGCTTCAAAGTCTCGTCTCTGGTTTTTACTATGGGGAACCGGGTTGTCCCTACATGGGAACCGGTTCCCAGCTACCCAGAATCCATATTTCTCTGTTTTTACAAGGGGGAACCGGTTCGTCCCACATGGGAACCGGTTCCTACGTACCTGCACAGCCAAATTCACCATTTTGACAGCATTTACCTTATCCCATTCCCCCAATTTTAGGTACATACGAACATAGCACACAAATACCATCAATTTGCACATCATCACATAATTCAGACAAGTTTTATACAAGTATTAACAACATATAACATGAGCATTAACAGAACCATGTAATTCACACAATTTCATCAAAACCTAACAAAATCCCAAACCCGACACGTACGATTGAACTAGATAACAATCCTAATCAATCATACTACCTACAATCACATAAGGAATACTAACCCGAAGAATCCCCCCTTACCTCAGAGTCGAAACTTCGAAGGTTCTCTTCCCCTTTGGCTCTTCTCACTTTCACGTATTCTCCTTTCTTCAGACTCAGTTCCTGCTTCTGCTTCCTCTTTTTCCCAAATTCCTTATTTTATGAAAAATAAAATAAAATATTATAATGGGCTTGCTTAGTCAACACCCCCTCTTCTGCTAATCACCACTCTAGGCCCAATGCCAATAACTCATCATTTTCCATATAATTCAACCAAATACTAAATTATCTCTAATTAATAATTTAATTTCCAATTAAATTAAAATTAGAAAATATGGGGTGTTACAGTGTGTCTATTCTTTTGATGAATAATTTGTGTTCTTTGTGTGCTTTTTTTGAAGAATCAAGTGGCCATCTTATTTTTTCTTGCATTTTTTCTGGTTTGGTGTGGCGGGCATCGTTCCGTTGGTTGGGGGTTGTTGCGGTTGAGGCTTTTGAGTTTGGTGGTTTGGTGGATGCTTTATTTCTGGTTGACGTTTTGTCGAAGTTTAAAGGTTTTGTTGTTTCATTCTTCCTTCTTTTTATTCTTTTCTTAAGTTGCTTGTTAGTTGCAGTTTTTGGTTATTTAGAAACCAAGCGGTGTTCAATACAAAGGTTTGGAAGTGTGACGATGTTTTGTCTTTCATTAAAAATCTTGATTGGGATTGGTTGTTTATTATTGACAAAGGGAGATTGTGTTTTGCTAAGGAGGCTTGGTTTTCCACTCCTTGGTTGTTTGTAGTTTGATTATAATGTATATTTGAGTTTAACTTATTATTTGTATATTTTGTCAGTCGCTTGTAAGATGGGACCGTTGCGATAATGCTAAAATGGAATACTTGTTTCATAAAAGATGTGCTGCACGACTACGCGATATATTGCAAAAGGCTAAAGAGAAAGCATGCAAACCGCCTTGGATGGGTGTAGATACATGGAAGTTTCTTCTTGAGAAGTGGCAGACAAAAGATTTCAAAGATGTCTCCAAACAAAATAAGACTAATCGATCATCAAGTAGAGGTGGGGCAGTCCATACGTCTGGCCGTAAAGCTCACCATGATGTTGCACTTGGATTGGTATGTATTATATTTGTAATTAAAATGCGTTAGTATAATTATATCCAATATACATGACTATATATATTGTCTTTAATTATAGGCTAAAAAACTCAAGCGACCCGCACATCCGGATGAGCTCTTCATTGCCACCCATAAAAAGAAGAATGGGGAGTGGGTTGACGAGCGTGCAGCGACAACACATGTAAGTTCATTAAGGCTTCAAAATTGTTCCTTGCTAGAGTGTTCAAACCAAGTAGTATATCTTTTAATAGGAAACCGAATTGTTTCCCTTTGTTTAGTTCCGTTCAACGCGCCGGCGTTCGCGTTTCTGGTGCTGAGAATTTACCTTCCTTATGACTCCGAATTAGGAAACAGAATTTGCTTAGTATAGTTGTTATTTGTTGAGAAATTGATATATTGAAATCAAAATTTTGAGGTTAAATAGGGACTGTTTTGATTTTGGTATGTACTTGTAAAATGTGTTGAATTGTTGAAGATGAAAGTTAAGAGAGAAATAGAGATAAACATATTTGGCTTAAGGGGTTTTCTAAATGTATTGGCAGTTGTCTTTGCCATGTGTTTATAGCTGAGTTGTGGGAGGAATTTTGAAGCACTCTAGCTAGCTAATAATAAAGGTTTCAAGGTTGTGGAGTTATGTCTGGATTTTGAAGCAGTTTATTAAGTCTTTAGTGCTGTAGATAGCAGCAGCACTAGTGACATTCAGTTGATAATTTATGTGCCATAAAATGGAAAGGAAAATTTGAGCATGTCTTGGAACCTTATGAAATGTATTAGGAAAATTTGAATGTGTACATTTCTGTTTTTTGCATTTCTGATTATGATGTATTCATTCTTTGACACATTAATCTTATGTTTTATAGGAAACATATGTGAGTAGTCTTACACAAGCCACACAAACTGGTATTGATGTGGATGGATCAACAAGAATACAAATGTGGAAAGACGTTGCCGGAGGTAAAACACGGGGTCGGTGTTATGGAGTTGCACAATTGGCGCACAACGTAAGAGATGGAGTGAGCTTTTTGACACAAGTGTCTGTTACAAACCCCAATAGTGAAGCAGATAGCGAAGCTATTGAGGCTGCCAGAGCTGAAGCTGCCGCTGCACGTGAAGAGGCTGCCAGAGCTGAAGCGGAAGCTGCACGAGCTAATGCGCGGACAGATGAATTGGCAAAGAAATTTGAAGATCTTAGGAAAATGTTTGAAATGTTTCAGTCTCATCAGTCGGGTTCTTCTAGTGCTCCTTCGAGTGAACATGCTCATTATAACTACTCGGTACTTTTACTACTTCTTTGACTTCTTTTTAATAAGCTTGATCTGAATAAATTATGCACTAGTCATGTTTGCTGCATACATAGCTATATTGCTGCATTTACTTCTGTCATATCACATCTTATGCTTTCATTGAGTTTCTTATACAAATTATATGTGAGCCTTTGAGTCTGCACGATAAATTATTCTGTATTCAACACACTTGCAGATAATAGTAAACACTGAACATAGTGACTGAAAGAGAAAAAGTATATATACTACCTTTTGTAGTTGTTGGTTATTTTAATTATGCATAGTGAATGAAATTAACTAAAGTATATCCACCTTTCACGTTCTGAACCACATTCAAAGCAATTAATGTAACATTTTTAATTTATTGAGTTTTTTTGAGTTGTCAATAGCAGACATAAATGGTCCTAATTTTTACTAATTAAATGTTGCAGGAGGATGAGGAGGATGAGGAAGATGATGTTGCTGATGATCATGATCAAAACGAGTAGGATGAGGAAGATGTTGCGGGAGGATGTGTTATGATTAACCTTATGTCTAGTTTGACTTATAAGTATACTTATTTTGGTACACATTGACATGTGTTAGGACTGTATTATTTTGGTAACCTTATGTATTAGGATTATGTTATTTTGTGGCAACTGATAGGATTGTGTTATTTTGGTAACCTTATGTGTTAGATTATAAGTAATGTATCACTATGAAGATTTATTAGCATTGTATCGTATATTGCAATTTATTGTTTTTATTTCAAAACGGTTAAATTATATTTATTAATAGTATTGTATCATATTTAATAATTTATAGGTGTAATCAAAATTTATAAAATATAGGTGTCACCAAAAATTGGTCAGACCCAAAAGAGAAAAAAATAGCGTAATCAAAATTAATAATATATAGCTGGGAACCAAAAAAAAATAGCGTCGGCTAAAACCGACGCTAATAATAAAATAAATTTTTCCCATCTGGGAGACAGCCAATAGCAAATGGACACGTTGCTTAATGTAGCGACGCTCATAACCGACGCTAACGATGAAATACAGTATCAAAAAGGGGAGCTAATCATGAACGACCACGTGGCACACCGTAGCGTTGCATAAAACCGACGCTAATGGTGTAACCATAGAACTCTAGAGCATGTTTAGTGTCCCACTTAGCGTGGCTTAAAGCCGACACTAGTGGTAGCGTCGGCCCATCACTACCTTTGCTTCGGGGTTTAAAATGACAGCCCCGACACCGACGCTAGGCCGACGCTAAGCGTTTGTAGCTTCGGTTTTTGGTCAATTAGCGACGGCTTTTGGCCGACGCTAAATTGTTGTTTTCTTGTAGTGTCCCTTGTTTGGATGACTGGACATGGGTACTTGGCTGACTGGGCATATAAATCTCTTGTTTGGCTGGCTGACTGGACTTGTTTACTATAGATTAATTTTCAAAAAAAATTAATTCACATAGGAATCAAACCCACAAACATATAATTAGCATCACAACACCCAACCACTGAACCAATTCACTTTATATGTTTAAATCTTGTTCATGACATTATATATTATATTGTTTGTTTTATATTGATCGGTATTATTCCATTTGAACAATATTATTTTATATAACGTTTATTTTATTCCATCTGATCAGTATTATTCCATTTGAAGAACATCCAACGTATATTTTATTTTTTTTATTTATAATTTAATCAATATTTTTCCAATAAATAAAGTTCTTACGTATATTATATTAGTTTTTATATAACTTTTTTTTATAATGTTTTTTTATAACGTTTTTTATGTGTTAACGTATATGTTAACGTTTTTTTTATAATGTTTTTTTATACCTTTTTTTTATGATTTTTCTTTAATAACATTTTTTTATAATGTTTTTTTATAACGTTTTTTTATAATGTTAATATATACACTATAATAAAATATTAATATAATAATAAATAATATTAGTTTATAAAATAATGTTAGTTTATAAAAAATGTTAGTTTGTAAAGCGTTATAATTTATAAAATTAGTGTTATAAAATGTTAAAACCTTAATAAAAAATTTATATGCCCAGTATATTAAATAAAATTAGTTTTATAAAATGTAAAAACGTTATTGCATACTATATAATTATTAGTGAACTTCTAATAAATATGCCCAGTATATTATGCCCAGTATAAAATGTTAAAAACTTTTAATGTATACTATATAAATATTAGTGAACTTCTAATAATGGATACTAAATTTATAAATATTAGTATTATAAAATGTTAAAACGTTAATGTATAACGTTAATGTATACTATAATGTTAACGTTAGTGTAATTTAATAAATATTAAAAAACAATAATGTATACTATATAAATAATAACGTTAATATATGTTAGTTTATATTAATAAAAATCATTTATTTTTAACGAAAAGGTTAATATAAGTTGAATAAAAAGCATTCATTTTCAATAAATTGCAGTAGTTCAGTTGGTTGAAATATTGTGTGGCAACCTTTAAGTATTGGGCTCAATTCCCATGGTTGTAAAATTTTGAAAAAAAATGCAATTAATTTTTCAAACAGTGCTAATTAAATAAATAAATAATATTTAAAAAGCCACGTGGATGCCACATATTCAGATTCCCTACGCCCAGTCAGCCAAACAAGGGATAGGGGGTAGCGGAAATAGAATTTGTGTTTTATAAGGGGGTGAATAGATATTAACCCTAAAATTTATGTGGTCATATTGACTTGTAATTTTTAGTGAGGCTTTTGACATGATACCTTAAGTGTTTACACACCATTTAGAGGTCATTAATTACTGACTTGGATCCTTTGTTGCCATACTAACTATGTTGCTAACCTCATACATACGTTGATGCATATCTTGACTAGTTTAACCTAAATTGACTTGTTCTTGTAAGACTTTTGTTTTGGTTTATACTTGTTGATTGATGTGAATTCATGTGAGGTCCTTGACCTATAATATGATGTATAGTGGCTGCCTATAGCAAATCTCTTTTAGGTTCCATCTTTTCAAAACTTCAAATCTTTTCAAACCAACTTAGTTAGGTTTCTTTTTGAAGTGTGTTCATTGCATGGTATAAAACTTGATTGTTACTTGTTCTTAGGTGTTGTTAAACACTTATGTTGTTCTTTGTTATCATATCTTATGAAGTTGTAACCTGTAACACCCCAAATCTACCCTGCAATTAACAGGAAAATTAGAGTAGGTAATCTTCCCTTAGTAACCAGGTTCTTTTCAATTTCTCCCTTTCTCGAATGAGTGGATTTTGCAATCTCACAAGGCTTGGGATCTTGTTCTAAACCAGTGAAAGGAACTCTTCCAGTAATAGGCAACCCAATGATGCTTGAATATTCTTCCAAGGTAGGCGATAGTTGATAATCAGGAAAGGTGAAGCAATGATACAATGAGTCATAGAATTGAATCAAAGTGGAGAGGATTCCTTCTTACATGGTCAACAAAGTTACTTTCAAAGAGGCCTCCACTGAGCGATGGATTTCAAATTGACTTCTTTGGGACTACACTCGCGAGATCAAAATGACTATACCAGTCTCCTATAATAAGTGTACACTCTAAATCCGGGTTAGGATATGTCTCACCACAAGGGGCATGACTCCCTTTCCCAATACAACTCAATAAAATAACAAGTATACACATAGGAAAATAAAAGACACAAATAAAAGGTTATGTACAAAAACAAAGATAATAACAAAAGATAATAACAAAAACAAATATTGGGTCAACCGTTCCACAGATACACCAATAATTTGATCATTATCCCCAGCAGAGCCGCCACTTTTCTGTAGCGGTGAAATTGGTGAGACTAGAGTCATAGGAAAGACTTAGCTCATTTTAAACAGAGTCGCCAACGCGCATTATTGTTTCCAAAAATGAATGGATGTTATTGTTTTGATTGTGATTGAATGTTATATTTTGTCAAGATAGTAATAGTTTTTGTTGTTGTTTAATGTTATATGTTGTTGTGATTGAGTGAGATTGAGATAGTTTTTATGTTATTACGAATGTTATATTGTTACATTGTTAGTGTGTTATTGACAATGTTATTTTTGTTTTTTTAATATTGTATTATTGTTATATATTATTTTTACATATTGTAGAAAAATGAATTATATTATGTTATTGTATTGAGATTGTTATTGTGTTGTTGAGTATGTTGTTGTATGTTGTATTAATATTATTTTTGATTTTATTTCATATTGTTGAAAAGTGACTTAGTAAGTTGTTGTATTGAGATTGTTAATGTGTTTCTAAGAATGATGTTGTTGTGTTATTGTACTATTTTACTGTTAAATGATTTTGAAAGCATTTGATATAAATTTCAGAATGTATTATGGATTGCAGTGGGATGAAAGTCGATAGATTTGACTCGGTGTATGAAAAAGGAGTTGTGGAATTTCTTGAACTCTTGGAAAAGATCTTGGCAAAAATGGAATCTTTTATTATTCTTGTGCTATATGCGAGAATATAAAAAAATGAAAATAACGTAATATTTCATGACCTATGTTGTGATGTAATTTGTCAAAATTATATAATATGAATGTGGCATGCTGAAGTAGATAAAAACCAAACTGCCTTGTCATAAATACATGAAGTTAACATAGATATGGATGATTGCCTAGAAGATATGACTCGTGATAATGGAGAATATTCTTTTATGAAGGTCCATATTTACGATACTTATGTAGTGACAAGGATGTGTAATTATATAAGGAGGGCATAAATTTTACACGATTGTTTGTGGAGTTAAAATTGTTTATTCTAAAGGAAAAAGTGGGTGGACAATTAATGTATTACATAATTGTTTGAATTGAATGCTTCCAAAAGATAACAATTTGGTGAACCATAGTAATGAGGGAAAAAATAGTAATAATAGTAAAGCTTTGTATAAATTACTATTTTTGGGTATTGTGACAACTTTAGCCTTGGGTAATATAAGATCACTTATTTGTTTAAATTATCCATGATGTTTCCAAGGCTTATCCACCTGTAGTATCGTGGGAAGACGTAGCCGTAGATGATTGTTACTAAGGCGACTTTTATAGAGGGCTTTTAAAGAGGGCTTTAGGTCCTTCAGTAATCCCTTGGTAATAAATAATTACCCACGACTTTTTCAGTTATCAACGAATTTAAGCCCTACGTATTGGAAGAATTTCTTGTATCAAACGTCAAGAGACATAAAGCGTGTCATATATGTGAGTTTAATATGTGCTTACACCAAACTCAGTTTGGAAAAAAGAACAATTACCTTGGGCATCAAAAACTTATAAAACACAATATCAAACTCTTACCCTAAACCCTAAACCCTAAACCCTAAACCCTAAACCCTAAACCCTAAAAGGGTGCAGAGTAAGAGTTTGATATTGCTCCTAAGCCTTTATCTGGGAGGAAGTTTATAATAGACAACAACATTTTTCTAGCATTCCTCCTTCATGTTATTGAATTTCTCCATTTCTCCTTGAATCTCCTTACTGTTTTGCCTCTCTTTGTTGTTAGTGGTGGAAAAGAGGGGAGAGCTAGACAAGGATTTAACCTCATTATATATTTTTTAATTGTTCATCTAACTCTAAGATTTGTGCACCATGTTTCAACAAGTGTAGGTGCGTTAAAGATGCTCTTGTTCCATATAAATTTAATAAACAAGAAAATATTTCGTTTTCCCCTTAAAGTGAACCATGTAAAGTTTTTTAAAAAGAATAAACCTTTTAAGTTGGAAAAGAAGAAAAATGTCGTGGTTCCACCTGCTTTTTTTCTTATTCTATCAAGGACTCCTGTCATATATACTTGTTATGGTAGAGATTTGTTTGGTCCTCCAAATTTTATGCTTTAGAGCCTTGGTATTAAATTTGGTTTCCAATCCAATGATGGATGGATTCAAGCTTTAGGCATCGAATTTTGGTTTAAGCCATCCTTACAAAATCGACTTGTAAGTTAAAAGGTATCACTTTATATAAACTATTTCAAGGCTCTATTTCTAACCAATGTGAGACTTAGAATTTTTCAAAATATATCCCTTCACGGCTAACATTATTTTTAGACTTGGTGAATGGAATAAATAGTGGGTGGCCCATAGTCTGATCGATGGGCTGTGATACCATATTAGAGTTTGGCCTAACTCCTCCTTACAAAATAGGCTTATAAGTTGAGGGGTGCAACTCTATATAAACTAATTCAAGGCAATATATCTAACCAATGTGAGACATGGGTTTTTCCCTATACAACCCTTCACGCCTAATACTCTTTTGAATTTTGTGCGTGGATATAATTGGTGGATGAACCATGATCTGATCAATAGACTTTTATATCATATTAGAGTTTGGCCTAACTCATTCCTACAAAACTGTCTTATAAGGTGAGGGGTGTCACTCTGTAAAAACTCTTTTAAAGTTCTATCTCCAACCAATGTGGAACTTTGGACTTTTCCCAATACACTCTATCAAGCCCAATACTCTTGTTGGGCTTGGTGCGTAGATAAAAAAGATGGGAGTCCCATAGTATGATCGTTAGGCTTTGATGCAATAGTAGAGTCTACTTAGTCTATTCGCAACTTGGACCACGTATTATTTTTGCATTTAGTTATCATCATCAAAATAATATCAATCGTTTAGGAATATCAGAGCTTTCTCGATTACTTAATTTGTAAAATAGGGTTCCATAATCTTTAACACATTAGACTATTAGTTGATTTGTTGGAATATTGCATACATTTCCCAAAGCATCCACAACAAACTTGTTGGATTTGGTCGACGATGGCACCTTTACATATGGGGTTGAAGATGTAATTTATGGGAACAAGACATGCATTTGACTCCAAATATGTGTCCAATACTCGGTTATATCAAGTCATATGGAACAAAGATTGTTCCATGGTCCACATGATAACATTGGTATCCTCTTTCCTCATCCCAACATGTTTTCCTACATTGGAATAAATTTTTTTTTTCAATATTCAACTCAACATCATATATGTTTGTCACCTTTTGCTCTACATTTGCTTTATTCATTTTACCATTTTTGCTTTTACCTCTCTCGATTTATTTTTCATTTTTTCTTCTATAACTATTGTCTAAATAACCAATAGCCTTGTTGAAGTGACATAAAGATTGCATAACTTAGTTTTTCAACCAAGATTTTGTCTTAGTTTTTTTAGTAGATCGTTATCCACTAAGATTCTTACATACTATATGAGAGCTCAATCATAAAGTGATATATTTTAAGTGTAGTTTATACATATTGGAGTGTCAATGCAGTTAGCAATGATAAATATGGTTTTGAGCCTCCAATATTCTAGAGAGAGTGTGAATCCTCACCTATATCAAAGCAAGAGTTTAATTAACATTGCTTGGTATGAAGTCTATTGTTCAAGGGAAAAGTTTGAGCACGCCCAAATTCAAATTCCTATAATTAGTTTCCCTAACTTAATATTATAAAAATTAACTCTGAAATTTTAAAATTTATCTTATTTTTAATTCATTTTTGTCTTTTCATTATTCATCCTTTTTTATCTTTTTCTTTCTTTTGATGTTTGACTCAAATTTAATATTTTTACTTTCAAATTTTATATTTTAATTTTTTTTGTCATTTTATTCTCAATCCATCTTTATCTTTTTCTTATTTTATGTTTAACCCCAAATTTAAAATGTTTAAAATTAATTTTTTAATTATGAAATTTATCTTAATTTCGTTTCCCTTTTTGTCTTTCATTCATCTTCCATCTTTATCTCTTCCTAATTTTATGCTTGACTCAAAATTTGTATATATTTGTAACTTCTTCTTCTTTTCTATTATATCATTTTTATTCCAAAAAAAATTAATTTTAAGCCAATATTAAAATTTTAAAATTCATTTTAATTTTAATTTTTTTTTTGTCTTTTTATTATTCATCCATTTGTATCTCTTTTTTTTATTTTATGTTCAACTCTAATTTTAAAGTTTTTATTCTTAAATTTTAAAATTTATTCTAATTTTAGTTATATTTTTATGTCTTTTCATTCTTTATCACTTTTTTATTTTATGTTTAACCCTAAATTAAAACTATTTTAAAATAATTTTAAAATTGTAAATGTTTTCTTAATTTTAATAATTTTTTTTCTTTTCATTCTTCATTCCTTTTTATCTCTTCCTTATTTTATGGTTGACTCAAATTTAAAATATTAATAATTAATTCATAAAATTTAAAATTTATCTTTTTGCCTTTTCATTATTTCTCTTTCTTTATCTATTTCTTTTCTTTTTATGTTTGGCTCCAAATTTAATATTTTAACTTTAAAATATTTAAATTTATTCTAATTTTTATTTTATTTTTCTTTTAATTCTTCGTCATTATATGTTTTATATTTTATGTTCAACTCCTAATTTAAAATGTTTAAAATTAATTCTAAAATAATGAAGTTTCTCTTAATTTTGTCTTTTCATTAATCATCCATCTTTATCTCTTTATTTATTTATTTTATGTTTAACTCCAAATTTAAAATGTTTAAAAATAATTCTAAAATTCTGAGTTTTTTCTTAATTTTTTTTTTGTCTTTTCATTCTTTATCCATCTCTATCTCTTCCTTATTTTATGTTTGACTCCATAATGTTACTTAAATAAGATAAACATAAATTCATATTTTTCATCTATCTTACTTAACTTTATGTTTTATGTTTGTATCTCTTCTTTAATTTATTTTTGATATTTATTATATAATCAATATATTGAAATTACTTAAATTTATTTTTTTGAATTTATTATATAATCAATGTATTTGAACTACGTATGTATAGATAAAATATATTAACAAATTTATATAATAAATTTTATTTTATAATAAAGATGGAAGGGAATATTAGAAAATGATATGAGTTAAATAAAAATAATAATTTTTTTTATTTTATTTTAGACATAACTTGGATATTCTTGCTCGACAGCATATACTAATCAATTGAGTTGGGAAAAATTTGAATACTATATTTTTTTTCAAAAGAAAAAGGAATATATACTAACAGTATTAAATATTTTTACACTGTCAACCAATGATAGACATGTATTTAAGTAAAACACACTTTTAATTTTAAATTATATGGCGTGACAAGTAAAAAAAAATTAATTGATTGTATGTATAATGTTAGTTTACGCTGTTTATGCATTATCTTTAAACTCTTCTTTTAAGTCTTAAAACAATATTTTTCTTTAAATGCTTTAATGATTTTAATAACTAGGATGATTAATCACTTAAATAATATTTAAAGAGGACATTAAATCAAAATAAAAATAAAATAATAAGTCGCTTAGTTGTTACGACATAAAGTTAACAGTCATCTCTGCTTATAAATTAAGGAGCCTTTTGATAGAAATCATAATCAAAACTCAATTGAAAAACCAAAGTTAGACTTATCGAAATTAAGATGTCAAGCCAGAAAACTGTCGGTGTAATGTTGGTCTTATGCATGGTGATGACGACAACATTACATGCAAGTGAAATGGATGATGTATCATGTTCAGAGGCAATTTTATCTCTATGGCCATGTCTACCTTTTCTGGAAGGTTCTCTTCCACCAACACCGTCTGCTGATTGTTGCACTGGAGCTACAAATTTGTTCAATAAAGCAAACACAACTCCTATTAAGAGAAAGGTCTGCCAGTGTCTCAAAGATGCTTCTACTAAATTTGGAGTTAAACCGGACAGGGCTGCACAACTTCCACAACTTTGTCACATTCAATTGCCTTTTCCAATTGGTCCTTATACTGATTGTAGCAAGTATGTTTCTCTTCCTCTTTTCTTATTAATTCATACACACTAAAATATTTTGTTTTTCTATATTACTATTACTATTCTAATTTATTTATTTTAAATATGTCCAGGATTGAATGATTCTACATTAGAGTTAGATCCTGAATAAGACTTGAAGAACTATATGGAGGAGTTTTTATTTTGTTAATCTTTCTATAATAAAGAGTAAGATTATATCAATAAGCTGTCTGAAAAAGTTGATGTATTTTTAGTGAAATTTATAAATGGAAAATGAAGTAATATTTTTATTATCTATTTTTTTAAGGGGTTATTGGTTGATTTTTGGTAAGTAGAAAGTAGGTTATTTAGGGAAACAACTTATGACAACTTTTATAAGTAAAATAAAATAATATATTTATTCAAACTAAAGATTAAATAAAATACTCAAAAGCACAATTCGAGTCAACTTTTTGCATAAGTTCCGCCGTAAGTAGTTCTTTCCTACCACTTTTTTGACTTTTTTGGATGGTAGTTTTATTCAAAATTATAATCTTTTTCATAAAATTTATTTGATGAGGATATAGTTACAAGGATGATAAAGAATCAATTTATGAAGAGGATCCATGACTAAGGCATATGCCAAAAAAATAAGAAAATCTAATATAAATTGTGATAATTATCATAGAAACAAGATCAACATTAGAAGATTTGGAGGATAAAATGGTCATTTGTGTAACTCCATCACACGAAAAAAAATTTATTCTTTTATTTTCTAACCTAAGTTGTGATTAAGTTTGCATCGGGTGTTGGTGTCCTTTCCTTTCAATTTTTTGTTTTATTTCTTCTTATTTTTGTTGACTTTCTATATTTAAATAAAGACAATAATTCTATATGAAAGTCCATATATATAGAAAAATTAATAAAATAAAACAAGTTGATTTTTAGTAAAATATGAGAATAGTGAGTCATCTTTGGTTTTGGATTCAACCAACATTGTTCTTATAAATGTGGCAACCGGCTTAAAATTTTTAATGAAAATAGAGCCGCCACCCACTATTTGTTTTAGGCAAGTGGGAAACCTTAAAAAATGAGATTTTTGGGTAAGTATGTAAATTAGGCAAAGAGAGCAAGTGGGAAACCTTAAAAGAATGAGATTTTTGGGTAAGTAGGTAAATTAGGCAAAGGGAAAGTGTTAGGCACCCTTTGCCTCTCTTGTACTCAAGGGGACCCATTTAGTCTTTAGGTTTAGGTTTTACAAAAAAAAAGGTTTGACAATTGTTGAATAATAAAAATTATAATATATAAAAAAAAGGTTACAATCAAGGGGTTGGCCTCATATAATATTTCAGTCATCGGCCAAAAAAGGTTTGAAAAAAATGTATTGACAATAAAAAATACCCTTAGGCTGTGTTTGGGAGTTTGGAGGGGAAGGGAGGGGAAGGGAGGGGAGGGCTTGGAAAATAGGAAGAATTGGGTGAAAAGAATAAAAAGATTTTGGGTAGGAGAGTTTTGGAGGATTTGATTTTATTCATAACACCAAAAACCCCATAAAATGGGGGAACTTAAAAATTGTATTGAAGAAGGGTTTTGGAGGGTTTTGGAGGGCTTACATAAATTTTGCAAATATCGTTTAGGTTGTTATACTATTTTGAAAATTAAAAATTTTGTAATGATAATGAGTCTTTTATCAATCTAAACAAAATCATTTTTTTTTTTAAAAATGTCAAATATTTTTCTATATTATTTTAAAAATTCGATTTCGGAAGCCTTCCCCTCCCCTCCCCTCCAAACTCGCAAACATAGCCTTAGTAAACCCAAGGGTTTTGAAAAAAAATGTATTGACAATAAAAAATACCCTTAGTAAACCCAACGGTTTTGATAGGGTCATTGTCAGATCGAGACAGCAATGACCAAAGGCCAGAAACCAACAATGACCAAAGGCCAGAAACCGTGTATAGAAAAAATAGAAAGGTAAAACGGCATCAATGTATCATCATTGGCCAAAACTAGGATTTTTAGAAAAAAGGATGCCTCATAGAAATCATTGATCATACGAAATCATTATCTAAAAGGATGCCCCTTTTTAGGGTTGCCAAGACCCCTTTTTATAGAGATGAAAATTAGGTTAAGAATCCATAAAAAGAAATAACCCATATCCAAAAGCCCAAAATTTGGATATGGGTTAAAAATCCATAAAAGGAAATAATCCATATTCAAACCCGTGACTTCTTACTTGCAAGCCTTATTCCTTACCAATTGTGCTATGTTATTTATTTGAAATAAAAACCCAATTGAAAACATATGAAAGGCGAGTACATATTTGTTGTTTTTTTAAATATAAATAATTTACAAGTAAATTATTATATTTTTAAACAAATAATTACAAAAATCCAAAATATTGTAAATAAACCAAGGAAGTTTATAAAACCCAAGTTTAAAAATAATTTTGATTTTTGAAATTGGGCCTCATATTTTATGAATAATAAGCCCAATTAAATACACACTTTTACTTAATGCATACCCTCATTTAATCAATAAAATCTAATGACCTCGCATCTTATGGATGCTAAGCCTAAGAGATTGAATTGAAGTATACATGCATTTATAATCTTGATCAAAATGATATACATATATATTTTAATACATACGTATTTTAAATGATGTGCCAATAAGAAGGGACAAGTTTTAGTGGGTCAAATTTGGGGTATGACAATAAATAATTCACAATTTTAGTGACTATACTTCTATTAGGTTTATGTCATTCTAGGATTAGAAGAGTGACATCTCCCTTGTGCAATCTTTTCATCCATTTTTTATTTTCGTTGTCTCTTGTTACAAAATTCATCAATACATCTTTTTGCCAATGAAACACCTAAGAGAAGTATAAGCTTCTCCATCACTTGTTTCAAGCTCGTTCCTCTTGACAAGCGGTTAGAAAAATAAACGAGTACCGACAGTGTTCCACACACATGTCACACGTTAGGGAACAAACATTATGCAAAAAACTGATCGGACAAACTGTCCAACTTTGATACCACTATGTAACATCCTAAACCCTGAAACTTTATGTTTTAAGTTCAAAATTAATTCTAATTTAAATATACAATTTATTTCTCTTTGACAATGCTATATTTTAAACTTTATAAATTTGTTTCAACATATAAATATTTAAAGAATTACCAAAAATAAAAATTCAACAAAGACCAAATATAAATAATTAAGTAGAATTTTACAAGATGGATGACAACAGGGATGAAGCTAGAGAAGAACTCATGGTTTCACCATCATCCGGTGAAAACAAAACTCTTAGAACTGCATACTTTCTCCAACGTTGCATCCAACATTCAATTGTTCTTTCATTCAATTTTCATATTAATTTCCTCTAAAACTACCATAAATCTACCGCTAGAAATAAGGTACAATAGATAGAGACCACCCATTGAAGATTGGAAAAAATGGGTCAAAAGGTTACGACCAAAGTTCAAATGTTAATGATTATAAATTGGAATATTCCATGCAATCAAAGCTTCTACGTATGAAATCAAAAGGGATGACAAGTTGATTCTAGAACTTGCTAATAGATGGTTTTCCAAGACAAATACATTTGCTTTCCCTTGGGGAGAATCAACATTAACATTTTTCCTAAAGTGGTTACGACTTCCTTTGTTGCTTTGATTCCTAAGACGGATAATTCGCAAGGCATTCATGAGTTGAGACCTATTTGTCTTGTGGGTTGTTTGTATTGTCTCATTTTTAAGCTTTTGGCGGAAAGATTGAAAATGGTTATTAAGAAATTAGTTTCTCCTTCTCAAACGACATTCGTTGAAGGGAGGCAAATGGTGGATGGGGTTTTGATTTTGAATGAGGTGTTGGATTATACTAAAAAGTTCAAGAAGAAGTGTTTAGTGGTGAATGTGGATGTTAAAAAGGCTCATGATTGTGTCATGGGATTACTTGCATTACATCCTTTCTAGAATGGGTTTTCGTTTTAAGTTGTTGTCTTGGTTGGAAGCGACGCTTTTTTCTAGCTCTTTGTAGATTTTGGTGAATGGTAATCCTACAGATGATTTCATAGCATCTATAGGGCTTAGACATTGGAAACTGTTATCGCTGTTTTTATTCTTGCTAGTGGTGAAGGGGTTGGAGGGTTAATAAGGAATACGTGTGTGTTTGGGAGTTTTAGAGGTTTTCATTTCAATGATCTTATTCACTTTGAGATGTTACAATTTGCGGATGATTCGGTGCTTACTTATGATGGCTCTTGGTCAAATTTGTGGTACATTAAAGAAATTCTTTGAGGTTTTCAGTTGGAATCCGGTTCATGTATTAATTTGAGCAAGAGTAATATCTACAGTCTGAACTTTAAGTAGTCTTTTCTTAATGTCGCTTTGGGTTTTTTGACTTTGAAGTCGTAAAATTGTCGTTTCTTTTTCTTGGTATTCAGGTAGGGGCCAATCATAGACTCAAAGCTACTTGATGTTTAGTGATTGCTAAATTGAGGAATAGGCTCTTCGTGAAGGGGAAATAACCTTTCTTCGGGTGGGAAGGTAACGTTCTTGAATTCTAATCTTAACAACATTCCCATCGTTATGCTTTCCTGTATCAAAGCACCTTTATGTATTTTGGAGGAGATTGTGAGTGTTCAAAGAAATTTTTATCAAGGATTGGTGATGGTAAGAGAAAGATGTGATGAGTTAGTTGGAATAACGTGTGTTTGTCTAAAGATGAGTGTGGTTTAAGGGTTAAATGTTTTGGTGGATTGTAACCTTCCTTTGATGAGAAAGTGGGGATGGCGGTTTTTTTCGGATAAGGAAGCTTTATGGTCGAATCTTATTAATTTTTATATGGGAGTTATTTCGTCAATCTTCTTGAGAGAGAGGTTCACCATAATATTTTGAAATCATCGCTTTGGTGGAGGGATGTGGTAGGGGTGTGCAATCTTCGGGTGGGATAGGAGGCTTGGTTCCACTATAGCATTTCTTGTAAATTAGGGAATGAGGTGGATATTAGTTTCTGGAATCATTGTTGGTTGGGCCCGAGGCCTTTGAAGGAGCTTTTTTCTCATGTCTATGAGGTTTGTGTTTCTCGTAGGAGTAAAGTGGGGCAGTTGGGGTTTTGGTTGGATGGCTTTTGCCATTGGGATGTGGGGGTCATTGATTTTCATATTTCCGAGGACCTTATGGAGGAATGGTTGGAACTGTTATCTATTTTGCAGGACTTTCATCTTAATATGGCGGAGTTGGATAAAGTGGTGTTATGGAGGGATGTGGGTGGCTTCTTAGTGAAGAATAGTTTTAAGCGGCTTTATGAGTTAAAAGCTCATAATTTGGTGGTGAGTGATAGGTGTCTTTCTTGATTTGGGAGAGGTTTGGAAAGCACGTGTTCCGAGTCAAGTTAAACTTTTTGGTTGGAGGTTGTTGTTGAATTGTCGTCCTAACAAACGTGAGCTTTTTTGAGAGGTGTGTCTATTCTTTTGATGAATAATTTGTGTTCTTTGTGTGCTTTTTTTGAAGAATCAAGTGGCCATCTTATTTTTTCTTGCATTTTTTCTGGTTTGGTGTGGCGGGCAGTGTTCCGTTGGTTGGGGGTTGTTGCGGTTGAGGCTTTTGAGGTTGGTGGTTTGGTGGATGCTTTATTTCTGGTTGACTTTTTGTTGAAGCTTAAAGGTTTTGTTGTTTCATTCTTCCTTCTTTTTATTCTTTTCTTAAGTTGCTTGTTAGTTGCAGTTTTTGGTTATTTAGAAACCAAGTGGTGTTCAATACAAAGGTTTGGAAGTGTGACGATGTTTTGTCTTTCATTAAAAATCTTGGTTGGGATTGGTTGTTTATTATTGACAAAGGGAGATTGTGTTTTGCTAAGGAGGCTTGGTTTTCCACTCATTGGTTGTTTGTTGGTCTGTAGTGCTTGTTGGTTGCACAGGCTTTTTTACTCCTTCTTGTTGGGATGTTTGGGTGACCTCTTGGTCTCCTTTGATCTTCTTGTATTTTTTTTGCACTTCTTGCGCTTATTAATACAAGTTGCTTATAAGAAAATTAACATTGGAAGACACAAATGTGTGTTTTCGTTATTCTCTTTTGGGTTGTTCTGATTCTAACCCCGAGCAAGTAAAAGAAGAACAAGAATTAATGAAAACAAAAAGAAAGTTTAATAGTTCTAGCTAAAAGAAGTGAATCAAAGGCATGGATGATGTCTTTTATAGGGGCTGAAAATAGCAAAGTGGAGCATGAAGCTTCTCTGGTTTATTGGTTGTCAAGGTTTGTTTTTACTGCATATTCTTTTGACACTATTTGTAAAAGTGTTATGTTGCAACACATTTAGCCCATGGAAATAGAATATCTCTTGCACGTGCTATTTTTGCTAGTATTTATATGGATTTGAGTTTGCTTAAGAGCATCATTACAAAATATGCAACAACAAGCATGAAAAGTTTAAAAGTAACTATTTGGTCAATAGGCTCAAATATGGCCTTTAGAGAGGTTTCTTGTTCTTAATCCACGCCCTAATAAAATAGGACATGGTTTATGAATGGTGGTTAGATGGGGTGGAGTTAAAGTATTAAAAATATAAACACTTGAAAAGGACTTGAATTGTGCAGGATTTTTGAAATAGTTTTGTGTGGCAACCGTACGAGAATTCACCATCTGTTGAGGTTTATAATGAAAGAGATATGTGGAAATGTTTTAATCCTTATTTAGATGAAGAGTTACCATCGCTTGCGAGGTGCTTTAGGACCTGTGAGTTGGCTGATATTGGATATTGGATATAGAGAGAAGTACTTACCACATCGTGTCGCTATGCAATTTGGTGTCGATCAAGATATTTCAGATAATGTTGCCTCTAAATACTATGATTGGTGGAAGCAATTGAAATCAAGCCAGGAAAGAGATAACAATAGAGTAAAGGTTAAGAAACATCAAACGGAATGTTCTGATGTTGGAGTAAGTTAAAATGGTAAGACTTTGTCTAGTCATCAAATGTGGGTGAAGTTGGTGAAACTAATAGTCAAAGCTGTGATATGGAATTTGATCTAGAAAGGAGGCTTTAAAATCTTAAAAAATAGATGTCTAAGCATAAAAAAGCGAGACTTGGCAGTAAGCCATAAAACCAACTTGTTATTCCTAATTTGTGTGAGCTTACAAATAGTATATTGCTTTGTATGATGCAAACTATGAATGTGATATTTGTTTTCATTTTGAAGTATGTAATTAGTATGGAGTGATTCTGTTGTAATTATGACTTGATCTATTGATTAAAATATTTTATAAGTAGCCAATTATGGATTTGCATTAATGAAGAATTTATTCATAATAAAGCATTTCAATTTCCTATTAATGAACTAACAGAATTTAAGTACTCTCTCATGAGATCAAAGTGTAGTTATTATTCTTTAATAATAATGATATAAAAAGATGGTGACTGAAGCTGCACTAGTTTTATGAATTCTTAAAAGATTTTCATTGAAATTTTAAATTAAATATTTGAGTTGGTTTTAATTTCCATATTGAACTCTTTAATCATAATACCAATTTTGACTTCTAAATTAAGTATTATTCATGTACTGGAATCATTAATATCTCATACGTTCATTCAATCAATCATAATTTAATTCTCTTGTATTATTATCATGCATCTTTTCATGTTTGATTCTTAGGGCCAGTTTGTTTTAGATTTAAAAAAATGGATTTTTTCTTTGTATTTTTGAAATTAGATTTTCTAAAACCGTTTTTCAAAATATTACAAATTTTTTTATATTCGGTTTTTTAAAATGAAACACTTAATTTGACATCCAATAACATAAACATACATAATTGAATACCAAAACTTAGTCAAAATCATAATTTTTTCAAAAAGTTGTATTTCAAAAATGATTTTTATGAAAATCTATTTGAAATAGCTTCAAAATTAAGTGATTTTTTGAAATTTTGATATCCAAATTTTTTTTCCCATAAATAGATGAAATACCTAAAATCACATTTTAAGAATAACTATTCAAACAAAATTTTCATTTGAAGCTTTTATAAAAAGTTTCTTTGTAAAAAAAATTTTCACAAAATTTAGTAACACTATAAAAATCATTTTTAAAAATAGTCAAAACAAACAGGCCCTTAATTGTACTGACTCTCGAGAGAAACCCTCTTTTTACATTTATCTCCTTTAGGCATATCATTTACATTATTGATCATCATACATATATCATTCAGACTCTCACAAAACATTCCCTACATTTAACTCGTTCACCATCTTTTTCGTCTCTCTCTGCCGTTAGCAACTGAGAATAATGAATAGTTTGAGAAGGATTTAACCTCATTCTATTTTTGGAATTTTCGAGTAGGAAACCTCCATGACCGGAAAATTGTCATCATTTTTGAGGAAAACCAAAGTTTCACCAAATTTTTTAAATTGTTTGTATAAAATTTAGGGTTAATACCTATTCACCCCCTGCCATTAGGGCGAGTTTTGGTTTTCCCCCCTATTAGTTTTTTTGTTAGATTCACCCCTTATAAAACACAGATTCTATTTCCGCTACCCTCTATTCTCTTGTTTGGCTGTCTGGACATGGGTGCTACCCCCTATTCCCTTGTTTGGCTGACTAGACATGGGTACTTGGCTGACTGGGCATATAAATCTCTTGTTTGGCTGGCTGCTACCCCCTATTCCCTTGTTTGGCTGACTGGACATGGGAGCTAGCACCTATTCCCTTGTTTGGCTGACTGGACATGGGTACTTGGCTGACTGGGCATAAAAATCTCTTGTTTGGCTGGCTGACTGGACTTGTTTACTATAGATTAATTTTCAAAAAAAATTGATTCACATAGGAATCAAACCCACAAACATATAATTAGCATCACAACACCCAACCACTGAACCAATTCACTTTATATGTTTAAATCTTGTTCATGACATTATATATTATATTGTTTGTTTTATATTGATCAGTATTATTCCATTTGAGCAATATTATTTTATATAACGTTTATTTTATTCCATCTGATCAGTATTATTCCATTTGAACAACATCCAACGTATATTTTATTTTTTTATTTATAATTTAATCAATATTTTTCCAATAAATAAAGTTCTTACGTATATTATATTGGTTTTTTTATAACATTTTTTTATAATGTTTTTTTATAACGTTTTTTATGTGTTAACGTATATGTTAACGTTTTTTTTATAATGTTTTATTTATAACTTTTTTATAATTTTTCTTTAATAACAATTTTTTATAATGTTTTTTTATAACGTTTTTTTATAATGTTAATATATACACTATAATAAAATATTAATATAATAATAAATAATATTAGTTTATAAAATAATGTTAGTTTATAAAAAATGTTAGTTTGTAAAACGTTATAATTTATAAAATTAGTGTTATAAAATGTTAAAACCTTAATAAAAAATTTATATGCCCAGTATATTAAATAAAATTAGTTTTATAAAATGTTAAAACGTTAATGTATACTATATAAATATTAGTGAACTTCTAATAAATATGCCCAGTATATTATGTCCATTATAAAATGTTAAAAACTTCTAATGTATACTATATAAATATTAGTGAACTTCTAATAATGGATACTAAATTTATAAATATTAGTATTATAAAATGTTAAAACGTTAATGTATAACATTAATGTATACTATAATGTTAACGTTGGTGTAATTTAATAAATATTAAAAAATAATAATGTATACTATATAAATAATAACGCTAATATATGTTAGTTTATATTAATAAAAATCATTTATTTTTAACGAAAAGGTTAATATAAGTTGAATAAAAAGCATTCATTTTCAATAAATTGCAGTAGTTCAGTTGGTTGAAATATTGTGTGGCAACCTTTAAGTATTGGGCTCAATTCCCATGGTTGTAAAATTTTGAAAAAAAATGCAATTAATTTTTCAAACAGTGCTAATTAAATAAATAAATAATATTTAAAAAGCCACATGGGATGCCACATATTCAGATTCCCTACGCCCAGTCAGCCAAACAAGGGATAGGGGGTAGCGGAAATAGAATTTGTGTTTTATAAGGGGGTGAATAGATATTAACCCTAAAATTTATGTGGTCATATTGACTTGTAATTTTTAGTGAGGCTTTTGACATGATACCTTAAGTGTTTACACACCATTTAGAGGTCATTAATTACTGACTTGGATCCTTTGTTGCCATACTAACTATGTTGCTAACCTCATACATACGTTGATGCATATCTTGACTAGTTTAACCTAAATTGACTTGTTCTTGTAAGACTTTTGTTTTGGTTTATACTTGTTGATTGATGTGAATTCATGTGAGGTCCTTGACCTATAATATGATGTATAGTGGCTGCCTATAGCAAATCTCTTTTAGGTTCCATCTTTTCAAAACTTCAAATCTTTTCAAACCAACTTAGTTAGGTTTCTTTTTGAAGTGTGTTCATTGCATGGTATAAAACTTGATTGTTACTTGTTCTTAGGTGTTGTTAAACACTTATGTTGTTCTTTTTTATCATATCTTATGAAGTTGTAACCTGTAACACCCCAAATCTACCCTGCAATTAACAGGAAAATTAGAGTAGGTAATCTTCCCTTAGTAACCAGGTTCTTTTCAATTTCTCCCTTTCTCGAATGAGTGGATTTTGCAATCTCACAAGGCTTGGGATCTTGTTCTAAACCAGTGAAAGGAACTCTTCCAGTAATAGGCAACCCAATGATGCTTGAATATTCTTCCAAGGTAGGCGATAGTTGATAATCAGGAAAGGTGAAGCAATGATACAATGAGTCATAGAATTGAATCAAAGTGGAGAGGATTCCTTCTTACATGGTCAACAAAGTTACTTTCAAAGAGGCCTCCACTGAGCGATGGATTTCAAATTGACTTCTTTGGGACTACACTCGCGAGATCAAAATGACTATACCAGTCTCCTATAATAAGTGTACACTCTAAATCCGGGTTAGGATATGTCTCACCACAAGGGGCATGACTCCCTTTCCCAATACAACTCAATAAAATAACAAGTATACACATAGGAAAATAAAAGACACAAATAAAAGGTTATGTACAAAAACAAAGATAATAACAAAAGATAATAACAAAAACAAATATTGGGTCAACCGTTCCACAGATACACCAATAATTTGATCATTATCCCCAGCAGAGCCGCCACTTTTCTGTAGCGGTGAAATTGGTGAGACTAGAGTCATAGGAAAGACTTAGCTCATTTTAAACAGAGTCGCCAACGCGCATTATTGTTTCCAAAAATGAATGGATGTTATTGTTTTGATTGTGATTGAATGTTATATTTTGTCAAGATAGTAATAGTTTTTGTTGTTGTTTAATGTTATATGTTGTTGTGATTGAGTGAGATTGAGATAGTTTTTATGTTATTACGAATGTTATATTGTTACATTGTTAGTGTGTTATTGACAATGTTATTTTTGTTTTTTTAATATTGTATTATTGTTATATATTATTTTTACATATTGTAGAAAAATGAATTATATTATGTTATTGTATTGAGATTGTTATTGTGTTGTTGAGTATGTTGTTGTATGTTGTATTAATATTATTTTTGATTTTATTTCATATTGTTGAAAAGTGACTTAGTAAGTTGTTGTATTGAGATTGTTAATGTGTTTCTAAGAATGATGTTGTTGTGTTATTGTACTATTTTATTGTTAAATGATTTTGAAAGCATTTGATAAAAATTTCAGAATGTATTATGGATTGCAGTGGGATGAAAGTCGATAGATTTGACTCGGTGTATGAAAAAGGAGTTGTGGAATTTCTTGAACTCTTGGAAAAGATCTTGGCAAAAATGGAATCTTTTATTATTCTTGTGCTATATGCGAGAATATAAAAAAATGAAAATAACGTAATATTTCATGAACTATGTTGTGATGTAATTTGTCAAAATTATATAATATGAATGTGGCATGCTGAAGTAGATAAAAACCAAACTGCCTTGTCATAAATACATGAAGTTAACATAGATATGGATGATTGCCTAGAAGATATGACTCGTGATAATGGAGAATATTCTTTTATGAAGGTCCATATTTACGATACTTATGTAGTGACAAGGATGTGTAATTATATAAGGAGGGCATAAATTTTACACGATTGTTTGTGGAGTTAAAATTGTTTATTCTAAAGGAAAAGTGGGTGGACAATTAATGTATTACATAATTGTTTGAATTGAATGCTTCCAAAAGATAACAATTTGGTGGACCATAGTAATGAGGGCAAAAATAGTAATAATAGTAAAGCTTTGTATAAATTACTATTTTTGGGTATTGTGACAACTTTAGCCTTGGGTAATATAAGATCACTTATTTGTTTAAATTATCCATGATGTTTCCAAGGTTTATCCACCTGTAGTATCGTGGGAAGACGTAGCCGTAGATGATTGTTACTAAGGCGACTTTTATAGAGGGCTTTTAAAGAGGGCTTTAGGTCCTTCAGTAATCCCTTGGTAATAAATAATTACCCACGACTTTTTCAGTTATCAACGAATTTAAGCCCTACGTATTGGAAGAATTTCTTGTATCAAACGTCAAGAGACATAAAGCGTGTCATATATGTGAGTTTAATATGTGCTTACACCAAACTCAGTTTGGAAAAAAGAACAATTACCTTGGGCATCAAAAACTTATAAAACACAATATCAAACTCTTACCCTAAACCCTAAACCCTAAACCCTAAACCCTAAACCCTAAACCCTAAAAGGGTGCAGAGTAAGAGTTTGATATTGCTCCTAAGCCTTTATCTGGGAGGAAGTTTATAATAGACAACAACATTTTTCTAGCATTCCTCCTTCATGTTATTGAATTTCTCCATTTCTCCTTGAATCTCCTTACTGTTTTGCCTCTCTTTGTTGTTAGTGGTGGAAAAGAGGGGAGAGCTAGACAAGGATTTAACCTCATTATATATTTTTTAATTGTTCATCTAACTCTAAGATTTGTGCACCATGTTTCAACAAGTGTAGGTGCGTTAAAGATGCTCTTGTTCCATATAAATTTAATAAACAAGAAAATATTTCGTTTTCCCCTTAAAGTGAACCATGTAAAGTTTTTTAAAAAGAATAAACCTTTTAAGTTGGAAAAGAAGAAAAATGTCGTGGTTCCACCTGCTTTTTTTCTTATTCTATCAAGGACTCCTGTCATATATACTTGTTATGGTAGAGATTTGTTTGGTCCTCCAAATTTTATGCTTTAGAGCCTTGGTATTAAATTTGGTTTCCAATCCAATGATGGATGGATTCAAGCTTTAGGCATCGAATTTTGGTTTAAGCCATCCTTACAAAATCGACTTGTAAGTTAAAAGGTATCACTTTATATAAACTATTTCAAGGCTCTATTTCTAACCAATGTGAGACTTAGAATTTTTCAAAATATATCCCTTCACGGCTAACATTATTTTTAGACTTGGTGAATGGAATAAATAGTGGGTGGCCCATAGTCTGATCGATGGGCTCTGATACCATATTAGAGTTTGGCCTAACTCCTCCTTACAAAATAGGCTTATAAGTTGAGGGGTGCAACTCTATATAAACTAATTCAAGGCAATATATCTAACCAATGTGAGACATGGGTTTTTCCCTATACAACCCTTCACGCCTAATACTCTTTTGAATTTTGTGCGTGGATATAATTGGTGGATGAACCATGATCTGATCAATAGACTTTTATATCATATTAGAGTTTGGCCTAACTCGTTCCTACAAAACTGTCTTATAAGGTGAGGGGTGTCACTCTGTAAAAACTCTTTTAAAGTTCTATCTCCAACCAATGTGGAACTTTGGACTTTTCCCAATACACTCTATCAAGCCCAATACTCTTGTTGGGCTTGGTGCGTAGATATAAAAGATGGGAGGCCCATAGTATGATCGTTAGGCTTTGATGCAATAGTAGAGTCTACTTAGTCTATTCGCAACTTGGACCACGTATTATTTTTGCATTTAGTTATCATCATCAAAATAATATCAATCGTTTAGGAATATCAGAGCTTTCTCGATTACTTAATTTGTAAAATAGGGTTCCATAATCTTTAACACATTAGACTATTAGTTGATTTGTTGGAATATTGCATACATTTCCCAAAGCATCCACAACAAACTTGTTGGATTTGGTCGACGATGGCACCTTTACATATGGGGTTGAAGATGTAATTTATGGGAACAAGACATGCATTTGACTCCAAATATGTGTCCAATACTCGGTTATATCAAGTCATATGGAACAAAGATTGTTCCATGGTCCACATGATAACATTGGTATCCTCTTTCCTCATCCCAACATGTTTTCCTACATTGGAATAAATTTTTTTTTTTTCAATATTCAACTCAACATCATATATGTTTGTCACCTTTTGCTCTACATTTGCTTTATTCATTTTACCATTTTTGCTTTTACCTCTCTCGATTTATTTTTCATTTTTTCTTCTATAACTATTGTCTAAATAACCAATAGCCTTGTTGAAGTGACATAAAGATTGCATAACTTAGTTTTTCAACCAAGATTTTGTCTTAGTTTTTTTAGTAGATCGTTATCCACTAAGATTCTTACATACTATATGAGAGCTCAATCATAAAGTGATATATTTTAAGTGTAGTTTATACATATTGGAGTGTCAATGCAGTTAGCAATGATAAATATGGTTTTGAGCCTCCAATATTCTAGAGAGAGTGTGAATCCTCACCTATATCAAAGCAAGAGTTTAATTAACATTGCTTGGTATGAAGTCTATTGTTCAAGGGAAAAGTTTGAGCACGCCCAAATTCAAATTCCTATAATTAGTTTCCCTAACTTAATATTATAAAAATTAACTCTGAAATTTTAAAATTTATCTTATTTTTAATTCATTTTTGTCTTTTCATTATTCATCCGTTTTTATCTTTTTCTTTCTTTTGATGTTTGACTCAAATTTAATATTTTTACTTTCAAATTTTATATTTTAATTATTTTTGTCATTTTATTCTCAATCCATCTTTATCTTTTTCTTATTTTATGTTTAACCCCAAATTTAAAATTTTTAAAATTAATTTTTTAATTATGAAATTTATCTTAATTTCGTTTCCCTTTTTGTCTTTCATTCATCTTCCATCTTTATCTCTTCCTAATTTTATGCTTGACTCAAAATTTGTATATATTTGTAACTTCTTCTTCTTTTCTATTATATCATTTTTATTCCAAAAAAAATTAATTTTAAGCCAATATTAAAATTTTAAAATTCATTTTAATTTTAATTTTTTTTTTGTCTTTTTATTATTCATCCATTTGTATCTCTTTTTTTTATTTTATGTTCAACTCTAATTTTAAAGTTTTTATTCTTAAATTTTAAAATTTATTCTAATTTTAGTTATATTTTTATGTCTTTTCATTCTTTATCACTTTTTTATTTTATGTTTAACCCTAAATTAAAACTATTTTAAAATAATTTTAAAATTGTAAATGTTTTCTTAATTTTAATAATTTTTTTTTCTTTTCATTCTTCATTCCTTTTTATCTCTTCCTTATTTTATGGTTGACTCAAATTTAAAATATTAATAATTAATTCATAAAATTTAAAATTTATCTTTTTGCCTTTTCATTATTTCTCTTTCTTTATCTATTTCTTTTCTTTTTATGTTTGGCTCCAAATTTAATATTTTAACTTTAAAATATTTAAATTTATTCTAATTTTTATTTTATTTTTCTTTTAATTCTTCGTCATTATATGTTTTTTATTTTATGTTCAACTCCTAATTTAAAATGTTTAAAATTAATTCTAAAATAATGAAGTTTCTCTTAATTTTGTCTTTTCATTAATCATCCATCTTTATCTCTTTATTTATTTATTTTATGTTTAACTCCAAATTTAAAATGTTTAAAAATAATTCTAAAATTCTGAGTTTTTTCTTAATTTTTTTTTTGTCTTTTCATTCTTTATCCATCTCTATCTCTTCCTTATTTTATGTTTGACTCCATTGAAGGATAGAAAAACACTTAGAAAGGGGGGGGATTGAATAAGTGTTACTTTAAATCTTGGACGATAAAAATAAATTGCACAATTATTTTTATCCTGGTTCGCTGTTAACGAAGCTACTCCAGTCCACCCCCGCAGAGATGATTTACCTCAACCTGAGGATTTAATCCACTAATCGCACGGATTACAATGGTTTTCCACTTAGTCCACGACTAAGTCTTCTAGAGTATTCTGATCACAACTTGATCACTCCAGGAACAACTGCTTAGACAACTTCTAAGACTTTTCTAGAGTCTACTGATCAACCTGATCACTCTAGTTACAAACTGCTCAGCCAACTGCTAAGACTTCCTAGAGTATACTGATCACACGATCACTCTAGTTCCTTACAACTTAATGTAATTCTAAGAGTATTACAAATGCTTCTTAAAAGCGATAATCACAACTGTGATATTTCTCTTAACGTTTAAGCTTAATCTCACTAAGATATTACAACAGCAATGTAGTGAGTTGATGAAGATTCTGAGCTTTGATTGAATAGCGTTTCAGCAAGTTTATTTTTGTTTAGAGTTGTTAAGAATTGGTAACCTTGCTTCTCATCAGAACTTCATATTTATAGGCGTTGAGAAGATGACCGTTGAGTGCATTTAATGCTTTGCGTGTTCCGTACAGCATTGCATTTAATGTTATACGCTTTTGTCAACTACCTCGAGCCTTGTTCACGCTGTGTCTACTGACGTTGCCTTTAGTAGCTTTAACGTTCCTTTTGTTAGTCAGCGTAGTCTGCCACCTGTACTTCCTTCTGATCTGATGTTTGTGAATACGACGTTTGAATATCATCAGAGTCAAAACAGCTTGGTGCATAGCATCTTCTGATCTTCTGATCTTGAAGTGCTTCTGTTGCGTGATACCATCTTCTGATCTTCAGTGCTTCTGATCTCATGTTCTTCTGATGCCATGTTCTGATTCTGCTTCGACCATCTTCTGATGTCTTGCCAGACCATGTTCTGATGTTGCATGCTGAACCATTTGAGACACAACTTCTGAGCGCTGAATTATGCGTACTCTTTATATATATTTCCTGAAAGGGAAATTGCATTGGATTAGAGTACCATATTATCTTAAGCAAAATTCATATTATTGTTATCATCAAAACTAAGATAATTGATAAGAACAAATCTTGTTCTAACAATCTCCCCCTTTTTGATGATGACAAAAACATATATAAATGATATGAATTTGCGATCAGAAAGAGTAGACGGCAAAAGACAAATTACACAGCTATAGCATAAGCATATGAATATGTCTCCCCCTGAGATTAACAATCTCCCCCTGAGATAAATAATCTCCCCCTGAAATAAATACTCGAAGAACTTTGATAAAAGACTTCCCTGATTATTTCGGTAGAGACGATCATATAAGCTTCTGCCTTCAGAGAATTCATAGCTTCTGACTTCTGCTTCCATTGGACAGCTTCAGAACTTGAATTTCTTTAGATCCTTAGAACACTCACAGCTTCTGATTCCTGCTTCCATCGTGGACAGCTTCAGAACTTGAATTTCTTTGATCTTCAGAACATTCACAGCTTCTGACTTCTGCTTCCATTCAGGACAGCTTCATAACTTGAGTTTTCTGGATCTTTTAGAACATTCACATCTTCTGATTTCTGCTTCCCTCGGATAGCTTCAGAACTTTGAATGTCTACCAACATCACTTCATGCTAGATTTGTATCAGAACATTGTTGAATGTACCAGAGCATCATCAGAGCATCTCTACATCCTGAAATGTTACAGAACAAAAACTAAACGACAAAAGTCAGCATGAACGAGTTAGAACATAAAATGTATGTTTGAACACATTATATGTATCAGAGCCATATAGGCTGAAATAATGTATCAGAGCAAATAATGTATCAGAGCCATAACATTATATGTATCAGAGCAAATAGAATTTTGTCAGAACAGGATAGACAATGATATTCAAATTCTATTATCAGTGCTTCTGATTCATTCTTCTTTCTTGCTTCTGATCTCTGAAGCTTGACAGCACTCAGCTTGCTTCAGTTTCCAGAGCTTATTCCTTTTACAGAATGACGCTTCTTATGGTTTTGCTTCTGGTGTTTGCTTCTGAAGATTCACTTCACTTCTCTGTACCTGCAAAACACTTAAACCATATAGAACTTGCAGTTCTTGTTAGTGACAGTGTGGGAGCCTCTTTACCCAGCAACTGATAGATTTTAATCAAATCATTTATCATTTATCTTCTCCCCCTTTTTGTCATAACATCAAAAAGAATATTTAAAAAGATTCAGATGCAAAAAAAACGACAAAGAAACTTTTTCATTGATAATCAAAAAATATTACAAAAGGTTCCTATGTTTTAACAAGATGAAAAACATTCCTAGCAAATACAAAGTAGAATTTCCAAAGAGGAAATGACTACAAAAATTAAAAAATACAACATTCGGTCAAGAAACTCAACATAGAAGTTGAGCATATCTTCCTAAAACTCAAGAAAGTCTTCTGTCTTTGGATGAAAGTTGATAACAACATCAAAGAAGAGTCTGACTTGAGCGGTATTAGAAGAGCCATCCCGAGATGCACAGAGATCTGTCGCCTTTGAGTCATGGAGCTTCAACAGGCTTAGGGTGAACGCTAGGTTTTGAGAGAAGAAATGAAAAACGAGAGAGAGAGAGAGAGAAAAAAAAAACTTTAAGAGGAAAACAAAGAGATAGGAAACCAAAAAACCATTTTGAAGAGTATTTAAAAGAAAATAAAGTGAAACGAATGATGACTAGCATTTAATGTTTCGTGACGTGAGGAGAGATAATAAAGACAAATGAGGTGACTAGCACAGTTACCTATGGTCGGCGTCCCTTCAACAGCACGCGCGTTTATCCATGAATAGTAACGACAGGTTTACCATCCCGAGATAAATCGTAACAGCTGTTTTGCTTTAAAAGAGGTTCTGAATCAACTTAGACAATGAAACGTTAGTAATAACCGAATCATAATTTCTAAAAGATTTCAATCAGAACTTCTGATTGGAAAATCACATTTCATTTCAGAAGATACTCATATATAAGAACTTCTCATCTTCTCATTCTGGGCATAGATCCATACTGATGTTCTTCAGAATGAATTTAAACCTATCTTCAGCCAGGGGTTTTGTAAAGATATCAGCCCATTGATGGTCTGTATCAACAAAGTTTAAAGATATAACACCCTTCTGAACATAGTCCCTTATGAAATGATGTTTAATCTCAATATGTTTAGCTTTTGAGTGAAGAATAGGATTCTTAGATAAACATATAGCAGAAGTATTATCACAGAATATAGGAATGTTACTCTCAAATATCTGATAATCTTCCAACTGACTCTTCATCCAGAGCATCTGTGTACTACAGCCAGCAGCAGCGACATATTCTGCTTCTGTTGTTGATAGAGCAATAGTTGCTTGCTTCTTGCTATACCAAGAGATCAAATGACTTCCAAGAAATTGGCAACTTCCTGAAGTACTTTTTCTTTCAATTCTGTCTCCAGCATAATCAGCATCACAGAATCCTACTAAGTTGTATTCTTTAGATTTTCTGTAAACTAAACCAACATTAGTAGTACCTTTCAGATACCTTAGAATTCTCTTAACAGCAGTTAAATGAGATTCTCTAGGATCTGATTGGAATCTAGCACACAAACAAACACTGAACAGAATGTCAGGTCTAGAAGCAGTCAAATATAGAAGAGATCCAATCATACCTCTGTATAACTTCTGATCTACCTTCTTACTTACCTCATCCTTACCTAGGATGCATGTTGGATGCATAGGAGTTTTGGCTTCTTTGCAGTCCAGAAGATTAAACTTCTTCAGAAGATCCTTCACATACTTGGTTTGGTGAACATATGTTCCTTCTGATGTTTGATTTATTTGTATTCCAAGGAAATACTTGAGTTCTCCCATCATGCTCATTTCAAACTCAGCCTGCATAGACTTAGCAAACTCCTTTCCAAGTGTAGCATTAGATGTTCCAAAAATAATATCATCTACATATATTTGACAGATTAAAATATCCTTTTCAAAGGTTTTACAAAAGAGAGTAGTGTCCACTTTTCCTCTAGTGAAACCATTATCTAGAAGGAAAGAACTTAAGCGTTCATACCAAGCTCTGGGAGCTTGCTTCAATCCATATAATGATTTCTTTAGTTTAAACACATGATTCGGAGACATAGAGTCTTCAAAACCAGGAGGTTGATGGACATAAACTTCTTCATCTATATAACCATTTAAGAAGGCACTCTTAACATCCATCTGATAGAGAGTGATGTTATGTTGAGTGGCAAAAGAAATTAATAGACGAATAGACTCTAACCTGGCCACTGGTGCAAAGGTTTCTGTATAGTCAATCCCTTCTTGCTGACTATAACCCTGAGCCACCAATCTGGCTTTGTTCCTTACCACCTCACCTTTCTCACTGAGCTTGTTTCTGAAGACCCATTTTGTACCAATTATATTGAATCCATCTGGTCTAGGAACAAGGTCCCAAACATCATTCCTTGTGAACTGATTCAGTTCTTCTTGCATAGCAATTATCCAGTCTGGATCTTCTAGAGCATGATCAACAGAAGTTGGCTCGATCAAAGATACAAGACCTAATTGACAGTCTGCATTGTTCCTAAGGAATGCTCTTGTTCTGATTGGATCATCCTTCTTTCCAAGAATGACATCTTCTGAATGACCAGAGATGAGTCTGGATGATCTTCTGACAGACGGTTCTTCAGAAATACTTAGATCCTCCAGAGAAGCTGATACTTGATCTTCAGATTCTTTGCTTCTGAGAAGCTCTGCTTCTGATGCATTGCTTCTTGGCTCAGCAACTTCTGATATGTCAATATCATAACCTGCAAAATTATCAACCTGCTTTGGTTTTTCAGAACCAAGCTTATCATCAAACCTGATATTGATTGATTCTTCCACAATCAATGTTTCAGTATTGTATACTCTGTAGCCTTTTGAGCGTTCAGAATATCCAAGAAGAAAACATTTTTGAGCTTTGGAATCAAACTTACCAAGACGATCTTTAGTGTTCAGAATAAAACATACACATCCAAAAGGATGGAAATATGAAATGTTGGGCTTTTTATTCTTCCACAATTCATAGGGAGTCTTATTTAGAATAGGTCTGATAGAGATTCTATTCTGAATATAGCATGCAGTGTTTATTGCTTCTGCCCAGAAATGCTTAGCCATATTGGTTTCATTGATCATGGTTCTGGCCATTTCTTGCAGAGTCCTATTCTTTCGCTCTACAACTCCATTTTGTTGTGGAGTTCTAGGACAAGAGAAATCATGGGCAATACCATTCTCTTTGAAGAATTCTTCAAAGGATCCGTTCTCAAATTCACCACCATGATCACTTCTGACCTTTATGATTTTACACTCTTTTTCAGATTGAATCTGAATGCAGAAATCAAAGAACACTGAATGAGTCTCATCCTTGTGTTTCAAGAATTTTACCCACGTCCAGCGACTATAATCATCTACGATGACTAATCCATATTTCTTTCCTCTGACAGATGCTGTTTTGACTGGTCCAAACAGATCAATGTGCAAGAGTTCTAATGGCCTTGAGGTAGAAACAACATTCTTAGACTTGAATGCAGGTTTGGAGAACTTGCCCTTCTGACATGCTTCACAAAGAGCATCTGATTTGAATTTCAGATTAGGGAGTCCTCTGACAAGATTCAGTTTGTTAATCTGAGAGATCTTTCTCAAACTAGCATGACCTAATCTCCTGTGCCAGACCCACTGCTCTTCAGAAACAGACATAAGACAAGTCACCTTCTGACTCATAAGATCTTGCAGATCTGTCTTATAAATGTTGTTCTTCCTCTTGCCTGTAAATAGGATTGAGCCATCCTTCTGATTTACAGCCTTGCAAGACTTTTGATTGAAGATTATATCATAACCATTGTCACTTAATTGACTGATAGATAAGAGGTTATGAGTTAATCCTTCTACAAGAAGTACATTAGAAATGGAAGGAGAGTTACCAGACTTTATAGTTCCAGAGCCAATTATCTTGCCCTTCTGATCTCCTCCAAACTTGACTTCTCCTCCAGACTTAAGCACCAGGTCTTGGAACATAGACCTTCTCCCTGTCATGTGTGGTGAGCATCCAGAGTCCAGGTACCATGACATGTTGTGCTTTGTCCTTCTTGCAGCCAAGGATATCTGCAATAGGAATAATCTTATCCTTAGGTACCCACATTTTCTTGGGTCCTTTCTTGTTAGATTTTCTCAAGTTCTGATTGAACTTGGGTTTGACATTATAAGCAATAGGAGGAACAGCATGATAATTTTTAATATGAGTTTCATGATATTTCCTAGATTGTGTCACATGCTTCTTGGTGTGTGTTATGTGAAAACTTTGTGCATGTGAAGTGTGCCTAATATCATGAGAGTGACCATACTTGAACTGATCATACAATGGCTTGTATGTGAGTTTCATTTCATCAACAGGTTCAAGTTTGTATGGGGTTTCACCCTCATAACCAATGCCAACTCTTTTGTTTCCGGATACGGCATATATCATAGAAGCTAGCTGACTTCTGCCAATACTTCTAGATAAGAACTTCCTGAAACTTAAATCATATTCTTTCAGAATATGGTTTAGACTAGGAGTGGATTTTTCTGAATTGGAAGGAGATTCAACATCATTTGATAATTTTAAAAGTTTATCTTTCAATTCAGAATTTTCCAACTCAAGCCTCTTTGTTTCAAATTCAAATAGCTTTTTCAGCTTTTTGTATTTAATACAAATCTGAGACTTGGATTCCAGAAGTTCAGTTAATCCGGAAACTAACTCATCTCTAGTAAGTTCAGAAAATACCTCTTCAGAATCTGATTCTGATGTAGATTCTGATCCGTCATCTTCTGTCGCCATCAGCGCACAGTTAGCCTGCTCATCTTCTGAATCATCTTCTGACTCATCCCAGGTTGCCATAAGACCTTTCTTCTTATGAAACTTCTTCTTGGGACTTTCCTTCTGAAGATTTGGACATTCATTCTTGTAGTGTCCAGGCTCATTGCATTCATAGCACATGACTTTCTTCTTGTCAAATCTTCTATCATCAGAAGATTCTCCACGTTCAAATTTCTTTGAACTTCTGAAGCCTCTGAACTTCCTTTGCTTGGTCTTCCAGAGTTGATTTAGCCTTCTGGAGATCAAGGACAGTTCATCTTCTTCTTCAGATTCTGATTCTTCAGGATCTTCTTCTTTGGCCTGAAAAGCGTTAGTGCATTTCTTGATATTAGATTTTAATGCAATAGATTTACCTTTCTTTTGAGGCTCATTTGCATCCAGCTCTATTTCATGACTTCTCAAGGCACTGATGAGCTCTTCCAGAGAAACTTCATTCAGATTCTTTGCAATCTTGAATGCAGTCACCATAGGACCCCATCTTCTGGGTAAGCTTCTGATGATCTTCTTTACGTGATCAGCCTTGGTGTATCCCTTGTCAAGAACTCTCAATCCAGCAGTAAGAGTTTGAAATCTTGAAAACATCTTTTCAATGTCTTCATCATCCTCCATCTTGAAGGCTTCATACTTCTGGATTAAAGCTAGAGCTTTAGTCTCCTTGACTTGAGCATTTCCTTCATGAGTCATTTTCAAGGACTCATATATGTCATAGGCCGTTTCCCTGTTAGATATCTTCTCATACTCAGCATGAGAGATAGCATTCAGCAAAACAGTTCTGCATTTATGATGATTCCTGAAAAGCTTTTTCTGATCATCATCCATTTCTTGCCTTGTTAGCTTTACGCCTCTGGCATTTACAGGATGTTTGTAACCATCCATCAGAAGATCCCATAGATCACCATCTAGACCCAGAAAGTAACTTTCCAGTTTATCTTTCCAGTATTCAAAGTTTTCACCATCAAATACCGGCGGTCTAGTATAACCATTGTTACCGTTGTATTGCTCAGCAGAGCCAGATGTAGATGCAGGTGTAGGTGTAGTCTTTTCACTTTCATCAACCATCTTTTACTGAAGCGTTTTTCTCTTCCTGAATCTTTTCTAAACACGGTTAAGTGCTTGCACCTTAGAACCGGCGCTCTGATGCCAATTGAAGGATAGAAAAACACTTAGAAAGGGGGGGGATTGAATAAGTGTTACTTTAAATCTTGGACGATAAAAATAAATTGCACAATTATTTTTATCCTGGTTCGCTGTTAACGAAGCTACTCCAGTCCACCCCCGCAGAGATGATTTACCTCAACCTGAGGATTTAATCCACTAATCGCACGGATTACAATGGTTTTCCACTTAGTCCACGACTAAGTCTTCTAGAGTATTCTGATCACAACTTGATCACTCCAGGAACAACTGCTTAGACAACTTCTAAGACTTTTCTAGAGTCTACTGATCAACCTGATCACTCTAGTTACAAACTGCTCAGCCAACTGCTAAGACTTCCTAGAGTATACTGATCACACGATCACTCTAGTTCCTTACAACTTAATGTAATTCTAAGAGTATTACAAATGCTTCTTAAAAGCGATAATCACAACTGTGATATTTCTCTTAACGTTTAAGCTTAATCTCACTAAGATATTACAACAGCAATGTAGTGAGTTGATGAAGATTCTGAGCTTTGATTGAATAGCGTTTCAGCAAGTTTATTTTTGTTCAGAGTTGTTAAGAATTGGTAACCTTGCTTCTCATCAGAACTTCATATTTATAGGCGTTGAGAAGATGACCGTTGAGTGCATTTAATGCTTTGCGTGTTCCGTACAGCATTGCATTTAATGTTATACGCTTTTGTCAACTACCTCGAGCCTTGTTCACGCTGTGTCTACTGACGTTGCCTTTAGTAGCTTTAACGTTCCTTTTGTCAGTCAGCGTAGTCTGCCACCTGTACTTCCTTCTGATCTGATGTTTGTGAATACGACGTTTGAATATCATCAGAGTCAAAACAGCTTGGTGCATAGCATCTTCTGATCTTCTGATCTTGAAGTGCTTCTGTTGCGTGATACCATCTTCTGATCTTCAGTGCTTCTGATCTCATGTTCTTCTGATGCCATGTTCTGATTCTGCTTCGACCATCTTCTGATGTCTTGCCAGACCATGTTCTGATGTTGCATGCTGAACCATTTGAGACACAACTTCTGAGCGCTGAATTATGCGTACTCTTTATATATATTTCCTGAAAGGGAAATTGCATTGGATTAGAGTACCATATTATCTTAAGCAAAATTCATATTATTGTTATCATCAAAACTAAGATAATTGATAAGAACAAATCTTGTTCTAACATCCATAATGTTACTTAAATAAGATAAACATAAATTCATATTTTTCATCTATCTTACTTAACTTTATGTTTTATGTTTGTATCTCTTCTTTAATTTATTTTTGATATTTATTATATAATCAATATATTGAAATTACTTAAATTTATTTTTTTGAATTTATTATATAATCAATGTATTTGAACTACGTATGTATAGATAAAATATATTAACAAATTTATATAATAAATTTTATTTTATAATAAAGATGGAAGGGAATATTAGAAAATGATATGAGTTAAATAAAAATAATAATTTTTTTTATTTTATTTTAGACATAACTTGGATATTCTTGCTCGACAGCATATACTAATTAATTGAGTTGGGAAAAATTTGATACTATATTTTTTTTCAAAAGAAAAAGGAATATATACTAACAGTATTAAATATTTTTACACTGTCAACCAATGATAGACATGTATTTAAGTAAAACACACTTTTAATTTTAAATTATATGGCGTGACAAGTAAAAAAAAATTAATTGATTGTATGTATAATGTTAGTTTACGCTGTTTATGCATTATCTTTAAACTCTTCTTTTAAGTCTTAAAACAATATTTTTCTTTAAATGCTTTAATGATTTTAATAACTAGGATGATTAATCACTTAAATAATATTTAAACAGGACATTAAATCAAAATAAAAATAAAATAATAAGTCGCTTAGTTGTTACGACATAAAGTTAACAGTCATCTCTGCTTATAAATTAAGGAGCCTTTTGATAGAAATCATAATCAAAACTCAATTGAAAAACCAAAGTTAGACTTATCGAAATTAAGATGTCAAGCCAGAAAACTGTCGGTGTAATGTTGGTCTTATGCATGGTGATGACGACAACATTACATGCAAGTGAAATGGATGATGTATCATGTTCAGAGGCAATTTTATCTCTATGGCCATGTCTACCTTTTCTGGAAGGTTCTCTTCCACCAACACCGTCTGCTGATTGTTGCACTGGAGCTACAAATTTGTTCAATAAAGCAAACACAACTCCTATTAAGAGAAAGGTCTGCCAGTGTCTCAAAGATGCTTCTACTAAATTTGGAGTTAAACCGGACAGGGCTGCACAACTTCCACAACTTTGTCACATTCAATTGCCTTTTCCAATTGGTCCTTATACTGATTGTAGCAAGTATGTTTCTCTTCCTCTTTTCTTATTAATTCATACACACTAAAATATTTTGTTTTTCTATATTACTATTACTATTCTAATTTATTTATTTTAAATATGTCCAGGATTGAATGATTCTACATTAGAGTTAGATCCTGAATAAGACTTGAAGAACTATATGGAGGAGTTTTTATTTTGTTAATCTTTCTATAATAAAGAGTAAGATTATATCAATAAGCTGTCTGAAAAAGTTGATGTATTTTTAGTGAAATTTATAAATGGAAAATGAAGTAATATTTTTATTATCTATTTTTTTAAGGGGTTATTGGTTGATTTTTGGTAAGTAGAAAGTAGGTTATTTAGGGAAACAACTTATGACAACTTTTATAAGTAAAATAAAATAATATATTTATTCAAACTAAAGATTAAATAAAATACTCAAAAGCACAATTCGAGTCAACTTTTTGCATAAGTTCCGCCGTAAGTAGTTCTTTCCTACCACTTTTTTGACTTTTTTGGATGGTAGTTTTATTCAAAATTATAATCTTTTTCATAAAATTTATTTGATGAGGATATAGTTACAAGGATGATAAAGAATCAATTTATGAAGAGGATCCATGACTAAGGCATATGCCAAAAAAATAAGAAAATCTAATATAAATTGTGATAATTATCATAGAAACAAGATCAACATTAGAAGATTTGGAGGATAAAATGGTCATTTGTGTAACTCCATCACACGAAAAAAATTTTATTCTTTTATTTTCTAACCTAAGTTGTGATTAAGTTTGCATCGGGTGTTGGTGTCCTTTCCTTTCAATTTTTTGTTTTATTTCTTCTTATTTTTGTTGACTTTCTATATTTAAATAAAGACAATAATTCTATGTGAAAGTCCATATATATGGAAAAATTAATAAAATAAAACAAGTTGATTTTTAGTAAAATATGAGAATAGTGAGTCATCTTTGGTTTTGGATTCAACCAACATTGTTCTTATAAATGTGGCAACCGGCTTAAAATTTTTAATGAAAATAGAGCCGCCACCCACTATTTGTTTTAGGCAAGTGGGAAACCTTAAAAAAATGAGATTTTTGGGTAAGTATGTAAATTAGGCAAAGAGAGCAAGTGGGAAACCTTAATAGAATGAGATTTTTGGGTAAGTAGGTAAATTAGGCAAACGAAAAGTGTTAGGCACCCTTTGCCTCTCTTGTACTCAAGGGGACCCATTTAGTCTTTAGGTTTAGGTTTTACAAAAAAAAAGGTTTGACAATTGTTGAATAATAAAAATTATAATATATAAAAAAAGGTTACAATCAAGGGGTTGGCCTCATATAATATTTCAGTCATCGGCCAAAAAAGGTTTGAAAAAAATGTATTGACAATAAAAAATACTCTTAGGCTGTGTTTGGGAGTTTGGAGGGGAAGGGAGGGGAGGGCTTGGAAAATAGGAAGAATTGGGTGAAAAGAATAAAAAGATTTTGGGTAGGAGAGTTTTGGAAGATTTGATTTTATTCATAACACCAAAAACCCCATAAAATGGGGGAACTTAAAAATTGTATTGAAGAAGGGTTTTGGAGGGTTTTGGAGGGCTTACATAAATTTTGCAAATATCGTTTAGGTTGTTATACTATTTTGAAAATTAAAAATTTTGTAATGATAATGAGTCTTTTATCAATTTAAACAAAATCATTTTTTTTAAAAATGTCAAATATTTTTCTATATTATTTTAAAAATTCGATTTCGGAAGCCTTCCCCTCCCCTCCCCTCCAAACTCGCAAACATAGCCTTAGTAAACCCAAGGGTTTTGAAAAAAATGTATTGAGAATAAAAAATACCCTTAGTAAACCCAACGGTTTTGATAGGGTCATTGTCAGATCGAGACAGCAATGACCAAAGGCCAGAAACCAACAATGACCAAAGGCCAGAAACCGTGTATAGAAAAAATAGAAAGGTAAAACGGCCTCAATGTATCATCATTGGCCAAAACTAGGATTTTTAGAAAAAAGGATGCCTCATAGAAATCATTGATCATACGAAATCATTATCTAAAACATATATTAAACAAAAAAACATTTTTAAAAAAGGGGAGGCCTCAGCTATCATCATTGGCCAAAAGTTATGAAAAAAAGTTTTTAAAAAAAAAGGGAGACCTCATAGGTTATCATCAGCCAAGGGTTTGTCGGCTGTTGTCAGTTAATCGACAATGGCGGGTTAGGGTTGTTCAAGACAACCCTAAGACAAACCCTCAGAGGGAGGCGAGAAGCATAGAAAAAAAATCAAAAAAAGATTTGTGTGTGTGAATTTTGTACGTGAAAGTGAAAGTGGGAAAAATGCCCCTTTTTAGGGTTGCCAAGACCCCTTTTTATAGAGATGAAAATTAGGTTAAGAATCCATAAAAAGAAATAACCCATATCCAAAAGCCCAAAATTTGGATATGGGTTAAAAATCCATAAAAGGAAATAATCCATATTCAAACCCGTGACTTCTTACTTGCAAGCCTTATTCCTTACCAATTGTGCTATGTTATTTATTTGAAATAAAAACCCAATTGAAAACATATGAAAGGCGAGTACATATTTGTTGTTTTTTTAAATATAAATAATTTACAAGTAAATTATTATATTTTTAAGGGTTAAATAAGTTTTTGGTCCCTATAAATATTGCAGTTTTCATTTTTAGTCCCTCCCTGCCTTTAGGCAACGGTTTTTACAAAAAAATCGTTGCCAAAACCAGCTAAAACCGTTGCCTAAAGGCAGGGAAGGACTAAAAATGAAACTGCAATATTTATAGGGACCAAAAACTTATTTAACCCTATTTTTAAACAAATAATTACAAAGATCCAAAATATTGTAAATAAACCAAGGAAGTTTATAAAACCCAAGTTTAAAAATAATTTTGATTTTTGAAATTGGGCCTCATATTTTATGAATAATAAGCCCAATTAAATACACACTTTTACTTAATGCATACCCTCATTTAATCAATAAAATCTAATGACCTCGCATCTTATGGATGCTAAGCCTAAGAGATTGAATTGAAGTATACATGCATTTATAATCTTGATCAAAATGATATACATATATATTTTAATACATACGTATTTTAAATGATGTACCAATAAGAAGGGACAAGTTTTAGTGGGTCAAATTTGGGGTATGACAATAAATAATTCACAATTTTAGTGACTATACTTCTATTAGGTTTATGTCATTCTAGGATTAGAAGAGTGACATCTCCCTTGTGCAATCTTTTCATCCATTTTTTATTTTCGTTGTCTCTTGTTACAAAATTCATCAATACATCTTTTTGCCAATGAAACACCTAAGAGAAGTATAAGCTTCTCCATCACTTGTTTCAAGCTCGTTCCTCTTGACAAGCGGTTAGAAAAATAAACGAGTACCGACAGTGTTCCACACACATGTCACACGTTAGGGAACAAACATTATGCAAAAAACTGATCGGACAAACTGTCCAACTTTGATACCACTATGTAACATCCTAAACCCTGAAACTTTATGTTTTAAGTTCAAAATTAATTCTAATTTAAATATACAATTTATTTCTCTTTGACAATGCTATATTTTAAACTTTATAAATTTGTTTCAACATATAAATATTTAAAGAATTACCAAAAATAAAAATTCAACAAAGACCAAATATAAATAATTAAGTAGAATTTTACAAGATGGATGACAACAGGGATGAAGCTAGAGAAGAACTCATGGTTTCACCATCATCCGGTGAAAACAAAACTCTTAGAACTGCATACTTTCTCCAACGTTGCATCCAACATTCAATTGTTCTTTCATTAAATTTTCATATTAATTTCCTCTAAAACTAGCATAAATCTACCGCTAGAAATAAGGTACAATAGATAGAGACCACCCATTGAAGATTGGAAAAAATGGGTCAAAAGGTTACGACCAAAGTTCAAATGTTAATGATTATAAATTGGAATATTCCATGCAATCAAAGCTTCTACGTATGAAATCAAAAGGGATGACAAGTTGATTCTAGAACTTGCTAATAGATGGTTTTCCAAGACAAATACATTTGCTTTCCCTTGGGGAGAATCAACATTAACATTTTTCCTAAAGTGGTTACGACTTCCTTTGTTGCTTTGATTCCTAAGACGGATAATTCGCAAGGCATTCATGAGTTGAGACCTATTTGTCTTGTGGGTTGTTTGTATTGTCTCATTTTTAAGCTTTTGGCGGAAAGATTGAAAATGGTTATTAAGAAATTAGTTTCTCCTTCTCAAACGACATTCGTTGAAGGGAGGCAAATGGTGGATGGGGTTTTGATTTTGAATGAGGTGTTGGATTATACTAAAAAGTTCAAGAAGAAGTGTTTAGTGGTGAATGTGGATGTTAAAAAGGCTCATGATTGTGTCATGGGATTACTTGCATTACATCCTTTCTAGAATGGGTTTTCGTTTTAAGTTGTTGTCTTGGTTGGAAGCGACGCTTTTTTCTAGCTCTTTGTAGATTTTGGTGAATGGTAATCCTACAGATGATTTCATAGCATCTATAGGGCTTAGACATTGGAAACTGTTATCGCTGTTTTTATTCTTGCTAGTGGTGAAGGGGTTGGAGGGTTAATAAGGAATACGTGTGTGTTTGGGAGTTTTAGAGGTTTTCATTTCAATGATCTTATTCACTTTGAGATGTTACAATTTGCGGATGATTCGGTGCTTACTTATGATGGCTCTTGGTCAAATTTGTGGTACATTAAAGAAATTCTTTGAGGTTTTCAGTTGGAATCCGGTTCATGTATTAATTTGAGCAAGAGTAATATCTACAGTCTGAACTTTAAGTAGTCTTTTCTTAATGTCGCTTTGGGTTTTTTGACTTTGAAGTCGTAAAATTGTCGTTTCTTTTTCTTGGTATTCAGGTAGGGGCCAATCATAGACTCAAAGCTACTTGATGTTTAGTGATTGCTAAATTGAGGAATAGGCTCTTCGTGAAGGGGAAATAACCTTTCTTCGGGTGGGAAGGTAACGTTCTTGAATTCTAATCTTAACAACATTCCCATCGTTATGCTTTCCTGTATCAAAGCACCTTTATGTATTTTGGAGGAGATTGTGAGTGTTCAAAGAAATTTTTATCAAGGATTGGTGATGGTAAGAGAAAGATGTGATGAGTTAGTTGGAATAACGTGTGTTTGTCTAAAGATGAGTGTGGTTTAAGGGTTAAATGTTTTGGTGGATTGTAACCTTCCTTTGATGAGAAAGTGGGGATGGCGGTTTTTTTCGGATAAGGAAGCTTTATGGTCGAATCTTATTAATTTTTATATGGGAGTTATTTCGTCAATCTTCTTGAGAGAGAGGTTCACCATAATATTTTGAAATCATCGCTTTGGTGGAGGGATGTGGTAGGGGTGTGCAATCTTCGGGTGGGTAGGAGGCTTGGTTCCACTATAGCATTTCTTGTAAATTAGGGAATGAGGTGGATATTAGTTTCTGGAATCATTGTTGGTTGGGCCCGAGGCCTTTGAAGGAGCTTTTTTCTCATGTCTATGAGGTTTGTGTTTCTCGTAGGAGTAAAGTGGGGCAGTTGGGGTTTTGGTTGGATGGCTTTTGCCATTGGGATGTGGGGGTCATTGATTTTCATATTTCCGAGGACCTTATGGAGGAATGGTTGGAACTGTTATCTATTTTGCGGGACTTTCATCTTAATATGGCGGAGTTGGATAAAGTGGTGTTATGGAGGGATGTGGGTGGCTTCTTAGTGAAGAATAGTTTTAAGCGGCTTTATGAGTTAAAAGCTCATAATTTGGTGGTGAGTGATAGGTGTCTTTCTTGATTTGGGAGAGGTTTGGAAAGCACGTGTTCCGAGTCAAGTTAAACTTTTTGGTTGGAGGTTGTTGTTGAATTGTCGTCCTAACAAACGTGAGCTTTTTTTGAGAGGTGTGTCTATTCTTTTGATGAATAATTTGTGTTCTTTGTGTGCTTTTTTTGAAGAATCAAGTGGCCATCTTATTTTTTCTTGCATTTTTTCTGGTTTGGTGTGGTGGGCAGTGTTCCGTTGGTTGGGGGTTGTTGCGGTTGAGGCTTTTGAGGTTGGTGGTTTGGTGGATGCTTTATTTCTGGTTGACTTTTTGTTGAAGCTTAAAGGTTTTGTTGTTTCATTCTTCCTTCTTTTTATTCTTTTCTTAAGTTGCTTGTTAGTTGCAGTTTTTGGTTATTTAGAAACCAAGTGGTGTTCAATACAAAGTTTTGGAAGTGTGACGATGTTTTGTCTTTCATTAAAAATCTTGGTTGGGATTGGTTGTTTATTATTGACAAAGGGAGATTGTGTTTTGCTAAGGAGGCTTGGTTTTCCACTCATTGGTTGTTTGTTGGTCTGTAGTGCTTGTTGGTTGCACAGGCTTTTTTACTCCTTCTTGTTAGGATGTTTGGGTGACCTCTTGGTCTCCTTTGATCTTCTTGTATTTTTTTGCACTTCTTGCGCTTATTAATACAAGTTGCTTATAAGAAAATTAACATTGGAAGACACAAATGTGTGTTTTCGTTATTCTCTTTTGGGTTGTTCTGATTCTAACCCCGAGCAAGTAAAAGAAGAACAAGAATTAATGAAAACAAAAAGAAAGTTTAATAGTTCTAGCTAAAAGAAGTGAATCAAAGGCATGGATGATGTCTTTTATAGGGGCTGAAAATAGCAAAGTGGAGCATGAAGCTTCTCTGGTTTATTGGTTGTCAAGGTTTGTTTTTACTGCATATTCTTTTGACACTATTTGTAAAAGTGTTATGTTGCAATACATTTAGCCCATGGAAATAGAATATCTCTTGCACGTGCTATTTTTGCTAGTATTTATATGGATTTGAGTTTGCTTAAGAGCATCATTACAAAATATGCAACAACAAGCATGAAAAGTTTAAAAGTAACTATTTGGTCAATAGGCTCAAATATGGCCTTTAGAGAGGTTTCTTGTTCTTAATCCACGCCCTTATAAAATAGGACATGGTTTATGAATGGTGGTTAGATGGGGTGGAGTTAAAGTATTAAAAATATAAACACTTGAAAAGGACTTGAATTGTGCAGGATTTTTGAAATAGTTTTGTGTGGCAACCGTACGAGAATTCACCATCTGTTGAGGTTTATAATGAAAGAGATATGTGGAAATGTTTTAATCCTTATTTAGATGAAGAGTTACCATCGCTTGCGAGGTGCTTTAGGACCTGTGAGTTGGCTGATATTGGATATTGGATATAGAGAGAAGTACTTACCACATCGTGTCGCTATGCAATTTGGTGTCGATCAAGATATTTCAGATAATGTTGCCTCTAAATACTATGATTGGTGGAAGCAATTGAAATCAAGCCAGGAAAGAGATAACAATAGAGTAAAGGTTAAGAAACATCAAACGGAATGTTCTGATGTTGGAGTAAGTTAAAATGGTAAGACTTTGTCTAGTCATCAAATGTGGGTGAAGTTGGTGAAACTAATAGTCAAAGCTGTGATATGGAATTTGATCTAGAAAGGAGGCTTTAAAATCTTAAAAAATAGATGTCTAAGCATAAAAAAGCGAGACTTGGCAGTAAGCCATAAAACCAACTTGTTATTCCTAATTTGTGTGAGCTTACAAATAGTATATTGCTTTGTATGATGCAAACTATGAATGTGATATTTGTTTTCATTTTGAAGTATGTAATTAGTATGGAGTGATTCTGTTGTAATTATGACTTGATCTATTGATTAAAATATTTTATAAGTAGCCAATTATGGATTTGCATTAATGAAGAATTTATTCATAATAAAGCATTTCAATTTCCTATTAATGAACTAACAGAATTTAAGTACTCTCTCATGAGATCAAAGTGTAGTTATTATTCTTTAATAATAATGATATAAAAAGATGGTGACTGAAGCTGCACTAGTTTTATGAATTCTTAAAAGATTTTCATTGAAATTTTAAATTAAATATTTGAGTTGGTTTTAATTTCCATATTGAACTCTTTAATCATAATACCAATTTTGACTTCTAAATTAAGTATTATTCATGTACTGGAATCATTAATATCTCATACGTTCATTCAATCAATCATAATTTAATTCTCTTGTATTATTATCATGCATCTTTTCATGTTTGATTCTTAGGGCCAGTTTGTTTTAGATTTAAAAAAATGGATTTTTTCTTTGTATTTTTGAAATTAGATTTTCTAAAACCGTTTTTCAAAATATTACAAATTTTTTTATATTCGTTTTTTTAAAATGAAACACTTAATTTGACATCCAATAACATAAACATACATAATTGAATACCAAAACTTAGTCAAAATCATAATTTTTTCAAAAAGTTGTATTTCAAAAATGATTTTTATGAAAATCTATTTGAAATAGCTTCAAAATTAAGTGATTTTTTGAAATTTTGATATCCAAATTTTTTTTCCCATAAATAGATGAAATACCTAAAATCACATTTTAAGAATAACTATTCAAACAAAATTTTCATTTGAAGCTTTTATAAAAAGTTTCTTTGTAAAAAAAATTTTCACAAAATTTAGTAACACTATAAAAATCATTTTTAAAAATAGTCAAAACAAACAGGCCCTTAATTGTACTGACTCTCGAGAGAAACCCTCTTTTTACATTTATCTCCTTTAGGCATATCATTTACATTATTGATCATCATACATATATCATTCAGACTCTCACAAAACATTCCCTACATTTAACTCGTTCACCATCTTTTTCGTCTCTCTCTGCCGTTAGCAACTAAGAATAATGAATAGTTTGAGAAGGATTTAACCTCATTCTATTTTTGGAATTTTCGAGTAGGAAACCTCCATGACCGGAAAATTGTCATCATTTTTTAGGAAAACCAAAGTTTCACCAAATTTTTTAAATTGTTTGTATAAAATTTAGGGTTAATACCTATTCACCCCCTGCCATTAGGGCGAGTTTTGGTTTTCCCCCTATTAGTTTTTTTGTTAGATTCCCCCCTTATAAAACACAGATTCTATTTCCGCTACCCTCTATTCTCTTGTTTGGCTGTCTGGACATGGGTGCTACCCCCTATTCCCTTGTTTGGCTGACTAGACATGGGTACTTGGCTGACTGGGCATATAAATCTCTTGTTTGGCTGGCTGCTACCCCCTATTCCCTTGTTTGGCTTACTGGACATGGGAGCTAGCCCCTATTCCCTTGTTTGGCTGACTGGACATGGGTACTTGGCTGACTGGGCATAAAAATCTCTTGTTTGGCTGGCTGACTGGACTTGTTTACTATAGATTAATTTTCAAAAAAAATTGATTCACATAGGAATCAAACCCACAAACATATAATTAGCATCACAACACCCAACCACTGAACCAATTCACTTTATATGTTTAAATCTTGTTCATGACATTATATATTATATTGTTTGTTTTATATTGATTAGTATTATTCCATTTGAGCAATATTATTTTATATAACGTTTATTTTATTCCATCTGATCAGTATTATTCCATTTGAACAACATCCAACGTATATTTTATTTTTTTATTTATAATTTAATCAATATTTTTCCAATAAATAAAGTTCTTACGTATATTATATTGGTTTTTTTATAACATTTTTTTATAATGTTTTTTTATAACGTTTTTTATGTGTTAACGTATATGTTAACGTTTTTTTTATAATGTTTTATTTATAACTTTTTTTATAATTTTTCTTTAATAACAATTTTTTATAATGTTTTTTTATAACGTTTTTTTATAATGTTAATATATACACTATAATAAAATATTAATATAATAATAAATAATATTAGTTTATAAAATAATGTTAGTTTATAAAAAATGTTAGTTTGTAAAACGTTATAATTTATAAAATTAGTGTTATAAAATGTTAAAACCTTAATAAAAAATTTATATGCCCAGTATATTAAATAAAATTAGTTTTATAAAATGTTAAAACGTTAATGTATACTATATAAATATTAGTGAACTTCTAATAAATATGCCCAGTATATTATGTCCAGTATAAAATGTTAAAAACTTCTAATGTATACTATATAAATATTAGTGAACTTCTAATAATGGATACTAAATTTATAAATATTAGTATTATAAAATGTTAAAACGTTAATGTATAACATTAATGTATACTATAATGTTAACGTTGGTGTAATTTAATAAATATTAAAAAATAATAATGTATACTATATAAATAATAACGTTAATATATGTTAGTTTATATTAATAAAAATCATTTATTTTTAACGAAAAGGTTAATATAAGTTGAATAAAAAGCATTCATTTTCAATAAATTGCAGTAGTTCAGGTTGTTGAAACATGGTGTGGCAACCTTTAAGTACAGGGTTCAATTCCCATGGTTGTAAAATTTTGAAAAAAAATGCAATTAATTTTTCAAACAATGCTTATTAAATAAATAAAAAATATTTAAAAAGCCACGTGGGATGCCACGTATTCAGATTCCCTACGCCCAGTCAGCCAAACAAGGTTAATTTTTCAAACAGGTATTCAGATTCCCTACGCCCAGTCAGCCAAACAAGGGATAGGGGGTAGCGGAAATAGAATCTGTGTTTTATAAGGGGGTGAATAGATATTAACCCTAAAATTTATGTGGTCGTATTGACTTGTAATTTTTAGTGAGGTTTTTGACATGATACCTTAAGTGTTTACACACCATTTAGAGGTCATTAATTAACGAATTGGATCCTTTATTGCCATACTAACTATGTTGCTAACCTCATACATACGTTGATGCATATCTTGACTAGTTTAACCTAAATTGACTTGTTCTTGTAAGACTTTTGTTTTGGTTTATACTTGTTGATTGATGTGAATTCATGTGAGGTCCTTGACCTATAATATGATGTATAGTGGCTGCCTATAGCTAATCTCTTTTAGGTTCCATCTTTTCAAAACTTCAAATCATTTCAAACCAACTTAGTTAGGTTTCTTTTTGAAGTGTGTTCATTGCATGGTATAAAACTTGATTGTTGCTTGTTCTTAGGTGTTGTTAAACACTTATGTTGTTCTTTGTTATCATATCTTATGAAGTTGTAACCTGTAACACCCCAAATCTACCCTGCAATTAACAGGAAAATCAGAGTAGGTAATCTTCCCTTAGTAACCAGGTTCTTTTCAATTTCTCCCTTTCTCGAATGAGTGGATTTTGCAATCTCACAAGGCTTGGGATCTTGTTCTAAACCAGTGAAAGGAATTCTTCCAGTAATAGGCAACCCAATGATGCTTGAATATTCTTCCAAGGTAGGCGATAGTGGATAATCAGGAAAGGTGAAGCAATGATACAATGAGTCATAGAATTGAATCAAAGTGGAGAGGATTCCTTCTTACATGGTCAACAAAGTTACTTTCAAAGAGGCCTCCACTGAGCGATGGATTTCAAATTGACTTCTTTGGGACTACACCCGCGAGATTAAAATGACTATACCAGTCTCCTATAATAAGTGTACACTCTAAATCCGGGTTAGGATATGTCTCACCACAAGGGGCATGACTCCCTTTCCCAATACAACCCAATAAAATAACAAGTATACACATAGGAAAATAAAAGACACAAATAAAAGGTTATGTACAAAAACAAAGATAATAACAAAAGATAATAATAAAAACAAATATTGGGTCAACCGTTCCACAAATACATCAATAATTTGATCATTATCCCCAGCAGAGTCGCCACTTATCTGTAGCGGTGAAATTGGTGAGACTAGAGTCATAGGAAAGACTTAGCTCATTTTAAACAGAGTCGCCAACACGCATTATTGTTTCCAAAAATGAATAGGTGAAAAATCGAATAAAACCCACAGATGTTTTTAAAATCAAAACTAATAAACTTATCAGAGTTCTGGCTACGGAGGGTTTTTTATACAAGGGGAAGGTTTTAAGCACCCCTCATATCCACGGTACTTCTTGGGAACCTCTTTATTTTTATGTTATTGTCTTTTGTTTAAACATACCCTTTTTTGAAAATCCTATGTGAAAAACTTGTTTGAAATAGAGGGTGGGGATGGGAAGAGAAGTTTTTGAAAGTGAGCTCGATAAGACATCGCATCTTAGGCCTACATACCCCTTAAGTGCAATAGGGAAGTCAGAGCTTCTGTAGTTCCTCTTAAAAGGAAAATAAAAGGGAGCCAAAGTGGCAAAAATCTTTTTGGGATGTGAGATTTAAAATACTCACGAGTTTTTTAAAAGGAGGGTTAAGCTTTAAAATACTTAACAAGTTAAAATGGGATTAGGCTTTAAAATACCTAATAAGTTTAAAAGGATAAGCTTTAAAATACTTAACAAATTTGAAAAGGGGAATTAGGCTTTAAAATACCTAATAAGTTTTAAAAGGTTAAGCTTTAAAATACTTAACAAATTTTAAAACAAATCAAAACAGACCAAGCTTTAAAATACAAGGTCAATGGGTGAGGAGAAGTTTCACCGGAATTAATTTTTCTCTTAACACCAAGGTTTCAAAACAAAAGACCTAGCTTTACCAATACAAAGGTCAATGGACTAAGAATAGTTTCACCGGGAATAATTCTACTCTTAGTGCCAAGGTTTAAAAAACAAAGGGTTTGGTTGAGCTTTAACAATACAAAACTATCTTAAAAGACAAAGTAAAAAGCTTTAACAATACTTTAATCATAAGATAAAAGAGATTGGGGAAAAGAGTTTGAGTACCTTGACAATTTTAGTCAAAAATATTCTCATCCTTTTGGACCAAAACAAACAATCTTAAGCATTCAACAATGGATACCTCAAGTGTGTGTGTGTGTGTGTGTGATATCATGTGACACAAGAACAAACAAGTGATTATGATAATCAATAAGTAAGAGAGTGGATGTATCTAAACCCTTAAATTCAAAATCATGTATTAATGATGAATGATTGATATGATAAATAAAAATAGGGTTAGATAAACAATACATAAGAGGAATTAACAGGATAATGATTAAAATAACAATTAGGTATAAAACATGGATTAAAATTAACAAGTATGTACAAGATAACAAACTTAATTAATCATGGATAAACAAAGATCAACATGTTTTTGGGTTAGGGTTTTAAACCTAAGGTTTTTCAAATTAGGGCTTCAAATTAGGGTTAAATATAAACACCTAAACCTAATTAATTTTGATTGTTAAATACCAACTTCTTTAAGTTAAATGGTCTAAGGGTACATGAATAAGTCAAATACATCCTATTCTAACCCTAAACAAATATTTACAAAATATTCATAAAGTTCTATGAAAGAAATAATCAAAACAAAACAATTTTTAATTGATTTTCAAACATAAAAAGACATGTTTTTGATTAATTTTAAAATGATGATAAAATAAATATTTTTTGGAATTTTTAAACATGGTATGAAAATACATGAAATAAATAAATCACACAAAAAAGAAGGGGTTAAAAAAGTAAATTTTACTATTTTTAAAGATTTTTTGAAGTTGTGAAAAAAAACTAAAAAAAAAACAAGTAATAAAAAGAAGGGAATGTGGCCACAAGAGTTTGAACCCACGCCCTCAAGGTTGCAAGGCAAAAGATTAACCACTGGGCCAGCTACCTGCAGTTGATCATAAGGCGCGTTCAACAGTTAATATGTGAAGATAAGCCCTAAGGGAAAAATGCAAAACAATTCACAAAAAGTCTGGGGCGAGGGGGATTCAAACCCCAAACTTGTGGCATGAGAGGACTAAAGGCGCGTTGGTGACCAAGTGAGCTAACGATGTATTCATTTTAAAACACGCTTTCATCACATTATATTTTAAAATAATGCCCTGAATTTAAATTTCCCACCAAACCAGCTTCATCTTCTTCATGAAGCAACATCAAGAACAACAATGGTGGATTTTCAAAATAATCAAATATCAATCAATTTTAACAAAATAAATATCAAAATGATCAGAATTAAAACACGAACCTAACCATGTGGTTATTAACAATTAAAACACAACCAGACTTATGAATTTATGGGTTTTTCGTGTGAACCCTAATTCTAAGTTTTCAAATTAAACGCTGGATTCAAACAATTAATCCCTAACACGTTAGGGCTATCATTCCTTACATGATTATGAACAGATTGGTATCAAGAAATTGAAGGATAGAAAACACTTAGAAAAGGGGGGGGGGTTTAATAAGTGTGACTTTAAAAACTTGTAAGATAAAAACAATGAACACAATTATTTTTATCCTGGTTCGTTGTTAACGAAACTACTCCAGTCCACCCCCTTAGAGTGATTTACCTCAAATGAGGATTTAATCCACTAATCCAACTGATTACAATGGTTTTCCACTTAGATAACTTCTAAGTCTTCTAGAGTATACAAATCACAACTTGACCACTCTAGGAATTCACCACTTAGATAATTTCTAAGTCTTCTAGAGTCTACTGATCACACTGATCACTCTAGGAACCTTTTACAATCAATGTAAAATAATGTTTACAAGAGTATGAATTGCTTCTTATAAAGCTATAATCACAACAATGATATTTCTCTTAAGTTCTAAGCTTAACACTCACTAAATATTACAAGAGTTTGTGAGGTTGAAGATGAAGTTCGTGAGCTTTGAATTTGACAGTGTTTTGGTATTTTGCGCAAGAGTTTTCTTTTCGCTGCTTCTGATCATAACTTCTTTATATAGGCGTTTGAAAAGATGACCGTTGGGTTGCATTTAATGCTTTGCGTGAATAGTACAACTTTGCATTTAATGTTTCACACTTTTGTCAACTACCTCGAGCCATGTTTTTCCTGCTTTTACTGACATTGCCTTTTGTAGCTTCTAACATTCCTTTTGTCAGTCAGAGATTAGACTTATTAGCCTGTCATCTTGTACTTGCTTCTGAACTCAGATTTGTGAATACAACGTTTGAATATCAGAGTCAATCAGCTTGGTGCAGAGCATCTTCTTGTCTTCTGACTTTGAAGAGCTTGAGCGTGATACCGATCAGAACTTCAGTGCTTCTGCTTCTGACTTCATGTTCTTCTGATGCTTCATAGTCCATGTTCTGATTCTGCTTGACCATCTTCTGATGTCTTGCCAAAGTATGTTCTGATGTAGTCATCCTGAACCTTCTGAGTCAGTGCTTCTGAGCGCTGAATTGTGCATACTCTTTATGTATTTCCTAAAATGGAAAATGCAAAGGATTAGAGTACCACATTGTCTTATACAAAATTCATATATAATGTTATCATCAAAACATAGAATATTGATCAGAACAAATCTTGTTCTAACAATCTCCCCCTTATTGATCATCAAAACATAGAATATTGATCAGAATATTCTTACATCCTGGAATGTATCAGAGCATACTAAACAAAATGTATCAGAGCATGAATGTATCAGAGCATTCATAAAAAAAGCATCAGAGCATTCTAAGAAGAATATCAAAACATTCTTCTTGCTTCTGATCTTGAAGCTTCACAACACTAAGCTTGCTTCAAATCTTTAAGAACATGCTTCTTTATAGAATTGCTTTTCCTCATGTATTTGCTTCTCATGTTGAGCTTTTTTTGGATATCTTCAATCCTGCAAAAAATCTCAAAGACATAGAACTTGCAAATAATGTTAGGAAATGTTGAGACTTTATCCCAGCAACTGATATAATAAATCAAATCAATTATCATGTTTCTCCCCCTTTTTTTCATAACATCAAAAAACATTAAGAGATTCAGATGATAAAAGACACACAGAGTGAAGAAGATAACATTTTCATTGATAAAAATATCAGAAGGTACAAAAAGATAGAAACAGATGCAAGAGAAACAGATGCATAGAAACAAAGAAAACAACTAAGACCAAAGACAGACTACGACGGGCCAAGCCTAGAAGCTAAGATGGCCAGAAGGTTTTTAATCTCAGTAGTGTCTTCCTTCTAATTCTTCATGAATGATTTGAACTCATCATGAGTATCCTCGTGCTTGTCCAGACAACTAGCTAAATCAGCTTGATTCTGTTGAAGAGCCTTCATAGTGTTTATCAAAACAGAGGCAGAAGTTCCAGCAGAAGAAGCATCAAAGATATTGTCCATCACATGAGAATTCTCAGCATTTGCTTCAACCATGAGAACATCATCTTGATTTTCCTCAGCATGAGTTTTCTCAGCAGGATGATTCTCAACATCAGCTTCTGACACAAGAGTATCTTCAAGATAAACAGGAGCAAGGATCTCAGCATTTGGATTTTCAAGAGCCAGAAGAATGTCAACCAGATTCGCTGGAGGTGTTGGAGCAACCGATTTGATGGGTATTCAACTTCTGGATATACCATACTTGGTGCTTTAATAGAGGGATTCTCCCTAAGCCAGTTGAATATAGACTGAAAGTCGCCAGTCAGAACATTGTATTGAGGCTTCCACACAACCAAATCCAGAGGATGCACTTCTTCAAGCTCATCAACAGATTCCTTCTCTTCAAGAGATTTCCAGCTGGTGATGGGAAAGAAGTAGCTTTCATCAAATTCCCTAATAAATCCAGAAGGACCAGGAGCATCAGCCTAACAAGCTTCTTGAAGCTTCAAAAGGTCAGATAGAATTTCTGTTCTGAAGGCTCTCCAGAGATTCCCAGAAGCAACATAATCCATGTTGGCATTAAGTGCTACCTTCAGTGCATCTAATCCTGCCTGTACATTAAGCTTTAAAAATCCAAAACGAAACACCAACAGAGAGTTCAGAGGGTTTGGTTTTGAATTTGGAGGTTGAGGAGTGTGGGTTCAGAATGAAATAGGGTTCAGGTTCTCTGTCAAGAGAAAGAAATGATTCTGCTTCATTGTCAAAATCCAAGACTACAAAAGCGAGGTCAGGACGAGGTTTAGGTTTGTAGTTACAGTCACGCAATAGGTTGTTGAAAGAATCAGAATCAAAAGATTCAGAAGTAGTAGTATTACGGACCTCAGGATTGTCTACAGTAGGGGAGTTGGAATGAGGAGGAGGTTAAGAAATGGAGAAATTGGTATGAGGAGGAAAGAGGGTGTTGAGGGGTAAGATTTCTAGGATTGGTTCAGAAACAGGGTGGTCAGAAACAAGATTAGGCGCAGTGCCTTTAGTCTTGGGTGAAGGAGGAGGGGTGAGAACTTTGGTGGTTGGAAGTGATTTAGCTGGGGCTTTTTGTGGTTGAATTTCAGGTTGAGAGAGTGGGGGAACTTGTGTTGGTACATATTTTGAAGATAAAACAGGTACAGAATCAGGTTCAGAAATATGAATACCTGACGATCTCTTCTTGTGAAGCCCTTCATCTTCTTCTGAATCACCACCTTCTGCTTTCCTTTTGAAATTTCTTTCTTCCTTTCTTCTTCCTTCTTCTCTTCTTCTTCCTGCTTCTCTTCTCTTTCAGCAACTTTCTTTTCTTCTTTCTTTTTCTTGTCTTTCTTCTTATCTATCTTCTTTTTCTTCTTCTTTTCTTCGTCCTTCTTATCATCCTTCTTTTGCTTTTTCTTTTCAACTTCACCTTCTTTCCTCTGATTCTCCTTTTGTCCTCAGCCTTCTCTTCATTTATATTTTCTTCACTAATAGATGGAAGATCTAACCTACACTTTGTTCTTCTTTCTTGCTGGGGCGCAACTTCTGGAAATACTTCTGATACTCCATCTTTAGTAGTCATAAGCTTCTGCTTGATTATCCCGATAGGAGCACATTTAGAATCATCTTGTTTGAGAATAGTAAGATAATGAACCATAACATCTAGTTGTTCATTTTTTAAGAACACCTCAAAATCAGCTAAAACCAGACCTCTTATGGTTCTAACATCGGGATTTGCTTGAGGAGTAGAATCAATAGATTGGATTAAGCCCATTTTCTTCAGAGTATGAGCATTCAGAGTACTCCCAATAATGGTGTAAGGATTATTGATTACTCTAGCAGACTCCCACTGTTCAACAATCTTGGTTTGAACCAGAAGATTTGTAATGATCCTCCCAAAAGGAATAACATTCCTCTTTTGCTTCAGTCTGTTTTCATCTCTGGAATCTTTTACAGCATTCCACAAGTGATTGAAAATGATTTAAGGGATATCCACCTTTTTCTGCGTACCAAGGCAATACATGATGTATTGTTGGTCTCTATTGATGAAGTTTGATGAACTCGTTGATTTCCTGTGGTAGAAACAACCTAGAAGAATCTTTGTCCATATCTTGTATATGTTCTTCAGATCCTTAACTTCCTTTGATTTCTTCCCATCTGTAAAGATTTCAGCGTAGACAGCATTCCAATCGGTTCTTGGAGTTGCTTCAGTAGCACCTTCAGAATCCATCAACCCAAACACCATTCTCAAGGTGGTTTCAGTAATGGGGAAGAATCTACCATGAACGAAAGATACTATAGCTTTAGGAATAACAGTTGCATGAACCCAGAATTCCTTCACTAAGTCTGGATAGACTGGTCCACAGAATTCATAGAACAATGGCGCCCATCCTTGAAACACCAAATTCTCTTTAAGATGAATTTCATGTTTTTCTAGATTATTAACATCTACCATTAACTCACAGATGACTTCCAACTGATCCAAAGGAATCGAACATGTGATATTTGTAATAAGTTGTTGCTCTTGTTCTTGTTCATTTTGATGTTGTTGCTGAGAAGACGAACTAGCATTCTGAGAAGAATGGGAAGCCATGGAAGCACTTCTGAGATTTCTGGGTTTTCTTTTAGTGTTTGAGAAAAGAGAGAAAAGGTTGCAGAAATGCATAAACAAGAGAGAATGAATGCGTGAAAAGAGAAAATGAGATTGATAGAGATGTATAAATAGACACGGATTTGAAACAAAATGCAATTAAATTCTAAGAATGAACAGTTACAGAATGCAGAGAATCAAATGCATTTAATGTTGAGTGACATTAGGGTAAAACGTGATATTTGAAATGATTTGCACAGTTACCTAGGGAGGCGTCTCATCAACTGCACGTATGCTTGTCCCTTCAGAGTGAACACTTGTTCATCTTCTGGAATAGCAGGTGACAGCTGTTTTGCTTTAAAAAAAATTCTGAATCAACTTAGACATATGAAACATTAGTAGTAACAGAATCAGAATATCTAACTGATCAATATTTCCAGAACATCTGATAAGAAAATAAATGATCATTTCAAATCTAATCCATATATCAAAACTTCTCATCCTTTCATTCTGGGCATAAATCCATACTGATATTCTTCAGAATGAACTTAAACCTATCTTCAGCAAGGGGTTTTGTAAAGATATCAGCCCATTGATGGTCTGTATCAACAAAGTTTAAAGATAGAACACGCTTCTGAACATAGTCCCTAATGAAATGATGTTTAATCTCAATATGTTTAGCTTTGGAATGTAAGATTGGATTCTTAGATAAACAAATAGCAGAAGTATTATCACAGAAGATAGGAATGTTACTCTCATATATCTGATAATCTTCTAGCTGACTCTTTATCCAGAGCATCTGTGTACTACATCCAGCAGCAGCAACATATTCTGCTTCTGTTGTAGATAGGGAAATTGTAGCTTGTTTCTTACTATACCAGGAGATCAGATGACTTCCAAGAAATTGACAACTTCCAGAAGTACTTTTCCTTTCAAATCTATCTCCAACGTAATCAGCATCACAAAATCCTACTAAGTTGTATTCTTCAGATCTTCTGTAGAGTAAACCAACATTAGTAGTACCTTTCAAATACCTCAAAATTCTCTTAACACCGGTTAAGTGAAATTTTCTAGGATCTGATTGGAATCTTGCACATAGACAAACATTGAATAAAATGCCAGGCCTAAAAGCAGTAAGATATAGAAGAGATCCAATCATACATCTATAGAGCTTCTGATCTACCTTCTTACTTACCTCATCCTTACCTAGAACACACGTTAGATGCATAGGAGTCTTTGCTTCTTTGCTTTCTGAAAGATTAAACTTCTTCAGAAGTTCTTTCACATACTTGGTCTGATGAACATAAGTTCCTTCAGAAGTTTGATTGATCTGAATCCCAAGGAAATACTTGAGTTCTCCCATCATTCTCATTTCAAATCCAGCCTGCATAGACTTAGCAAACTCCTTTCCAAGTGTAGCATTAGATGTTCCAAATATAATATCATCAACATATATTTGACAAATTAAAATATCCTTTTTAAAGGTTTTACAGAAGAGAGTTGTATCCACTTGTCCTCTAGTGAAACCATTATCCAGAAGGAAAGAACTTAATTTTCATACCAAGCTCTGGGAGCTTGCTTCAGGCCATATAATGATTTCTTTAATTTGAAAACATGTTCTGGAGACTTAGAGTCTTCAAAACCAGGAGGTTGGTGGACATATACTTCTTCATCTATATAACCATTTAAGAAGGCACTCTTAACATCCATTTGATACAGAGTGATGTTGTGTTGAGTGGCAAAAGAAATTAATAAGCAAATAGATTCTAACCTAGCCACTAGTGCAAAGTTTTCTGTATAGTCAATACCTTCTTGCTGACTATAGCCCTGAGCAACCAGTCAGGATTTGTTTCTTACAACTTCTCATTTTTCGCTTAGCTTGTTTCTGAAGACCCACTTAGTTCCAATGATGTTAAATCCTTTTGGTCTTGGAACTAGATCCCAAACATCATTCCTTGTAAACTGATTTAGTTCTTCTTGCACGGCAATTATCCAGTCAGCATCCTCCAGAGCTTGATCACCAGAAGTTGGCTCAATTAGAGATACTAGACCAAATTGACATTCTGCATTGTTCTTAAGGAATGCTCTTGTTCTGATAGGATCATCTTTCTTCCCAATGATAACATCTTCTGAGTGAGCAGAGTTGAGTCTAGAAGATCTTCTGATAGTTGGCTCTTCAGAAATTCTGAGATTCTCTAATGAAGCAGCAACTTGATCTTCTGAAACTTTGCTTATGGGTTCTTCAGAGTCTGAATTAGAGATTTCTATATCTGCAAAATTCTCAAAATGCTTTGGCTTTTCAAGACCAAGCTTATCATTAAATATGATATTGATTGATTCTTCAACAACCAATGTTTCAGTATTGTATACTCTATAGCCATTAGAGCGTTCAGAATATCCAAGAAGGAAACACTTTTGTGCCTTAGAATCAAACTTATGCAGATGATCTTTAGTGTTCAGAATATAACATACACATCCAAATGGATGGAAATAAGAAATGTTGGGCTTTCTGTTCTTCCACAATTCATAAGAAGTCTTATTAAGAATAGGTCTTATGGAGATTCTATTCTGAATATAACATGCAGTGTTGATTGCTTCTGCCTAGAAATGCTTAGCCATATTGGTTTCATTGATCATGGTTCTGGCCATTTCTTGTAGAGTCCTATTCTTTCGTTCTACAACTCCATTTTGCTGTGGAGTTCTAGGACAAGAGAAATCATGGGCAATACCATTTTCTTTGAAATAAATTTCAAAGAATATGTTCTCAAATTCACCACCACGATCACTTCTGACCTTTATGATTTTACACTCTTACTCAGATTGGATCTGAGTGCAGAAGTCAAAGAACACTGTATGAGACTCATCCTTGTGTTTCAAGAACTTTACCCACGTCCATCTGCTATAGTCTTCTACGATGACTAATCCATATTTCTTCCCTCTGATTGATGCTATTTTGACTGGGCCAAAAAGATCAATGTGTAGAAGTTCTAGCGGCCTAGAGGAAGAGACAACATTCTTAGACTTGAATGCAGGTTTGGAAAATTTCCCTTTTTGACATACTTCGCAAAGAGCATTTGATTTTCATTTCAGATTAGGGAGTCCTTTGACCAGATTAAGTTTGTTAATCTGAGAAATCTTTCTCAAACTAGCATGACCTAATCTTCTGTGCCAGACCCACTGCTTTTCACTAGCAGACATAAGGCAAGTAACCTTCTGATTCTTAAGATCTTGAATATCAATCTTGTAAATTTTGTTCTTTGTCTTTCCTGTAAATAGGATTGAGCCATCCTTCTGACTAATAGCTTTACAAGACTTTTGATTGAAGATTATGTCATAACCATTGTCACTTAATTGACTTATGGACAATAAGTTATGAGCTAATCCATCTACTAGCAGAACATTAGTTATAGAGGGAGAGTTACCAATGCTTATGGTTCTAGAGCCAATGATTTTGCCCTTCTAGTTCCCTCCAAACTTAACTTCTCCAGCAGATTTAAGCACCAGGTCTTGGAACATAGACCTTTTTCCCGTTATGTGCCGCGGGCATCCAGAGTCCAGGTACCATGACATGTTTTCCTTTGTCTTCTTAGTTGCCAAGGATATCTGCAACAGGAATTATCTTTTCCTTAGGTACCCACATTTTCTTGGGTCCTTTTGGGTTAGTTTTCCTCAAGTTCTGATTGAATTTAGGTTTGAAATTCTGGACTCAGACACACGATGTCTTACAGGATGTCACGACATCATTATCTGAATGTTTTCAAACAAATGAACAAAGAGTAAACAATAAATAACACAGGAAAATTGTTAACCCAGTTTGGTGCAAACACCCTACTCTGGGGGCATACCAAGCCAGGGATGAAGTCCACTATTAGCAGTATCAATTCAGAGCTAAACTCCCAGTTTACAACTCCTCACTTAATCACTACCCAATGACCCCTCTACCTAGGTTCTCCCTAGATATGGAATATCTCCATTCCACTCCCAATCATACCAATGATGTCTAGCAGTCAACACCTCAGCCACTGCATCGACGGCTTAATTACCAACATTCAAAACACACAAATAAACATATCTTAGAGTTGCTTCAAAGCTTCCTCCAAGCACACAACTCCACTCATTGCTTTACAACTTCTGAGTGAATAAAACAAACCTCTTACCTACAGGCTTCGAGGCACAAATCAGTGACCTTCCCACAAACCGGGAGGTTCACCTACACGGCTAACCCTAATAGTTACATCTTTCTAAACGCCGGCTGGCTCTCTAAACTAGGTTACAAAGTTTCCTATTTATAACCTATTCCCAACTGGACTTGGGCTTACAATCACAACATTATTTGCTGTTACAAATCACAGAAAACTTTCTGCTAAAAACAAGGTCTTTTAATCATAAGTTACCTAATTTATCTCCTAAATTAGTAACTGCTGAAACTTCAATGCTTAGATTTGATTCTTCAATATTCTGACTTGATTCCTTGACCTTTAAGACTGCGCCACATAGGATTACATAATATCCACATAGAATATTCTGTATCTTTTAAAACCAAAACTGAATCTTTATATTCCAGCTCATCAGGCGCGTGACAGCTAAATATAACAATAACTGCTGTCAAATACTGATGTGACAGAGCATGTCGTGACATTCCATGTTCTGCATAAATTACAGCAAACAGTATTCTTCACTTCAATTCTCAGCTTCTCACATATCAGGGTGCCAAAAAGACAGCCCATGATTTGTTCTATTACTGATGTACAATCAGCACAATCTTTAGTTTCCCAAAATAAAGACTGAGATAAATAAGGAAACATCATAGAAATTGAATAGAAAATGTAGCAGCTACTGCTGTCAAACACTGATGTCATGACGTCGAGCATGACATCCAACTCACAGCATGTATTAGCTTACACAACCAGAACCTGCATAACCTTTAACACTACACACCACATGTCATGACCTTAGTCAAGACAACAGAATACACATGAATGTTTTACCACAAAATGCAGCCAATCAAAACATCTACAATCTCCCCCTTTGGCAAATTTTTGGCTAAAACATTCTGTCACCACAGCAGCACAAAAACAACTAGCAAACTACCAGTTATGCAGAATTGCTAAAGCACATCAAAACATCAGACCTGCTGAATAAGTTCCACAAGCTACAAACAACTTGTTCAATATGATTTGGGGTGACAATCTCTTCTCCCCCTGTTTGGCCATAAATGTTGCCAAAGCAACGTACAGCTCCCCCTTAAAAGTTACTCTGCATGACATGACCACGACACACAAAAAAAACACCATCTGATAATCTTTAGATACCACTTTGCCACCAGCTTGATTAGAATACAATAACTCACCCACAATGGGAGATCTATATTACAAGATGCACTTTTTCATAGATAGCTCATAACTTCTACCACAAGCTCCAAGAGGTGAATAGAAAACACCTCCATTTTGTCTTCAACTTATTACTCTTCTGCCCAAAAGTAATTTGTCTAAGACTATCCTCAAGAATAATCAGCTGCCATATGTTGATTATCTTGATCCTTCGAACCCACTTCTGAGATGAACCAAATGTCAACACATTGTGTTTTAACATCTAGCTGTTGAATTCAGCTCCTTCTTCTGCCACTTGAAAGAACTTCCTCCCTTTATAGAACCAGAGTTCAATGCTCTCATAGACCTGATTGTGAAACCAAGTTTGAGTACGCAACCTCCATCCTGCAGTTATGCAGTTATGTCATCCAAGCTCACACTTTTATGAATCCCTGCTTTTTTTCCAACAACATCAGACACTCTGATGCATGAGTCATCAGAAGGACTAGTTAGAGACTAATCCTCTAGTTGTACCAAGGATGCCACTTCCTTGAGCAAAGCTATTTCCATGATGTTAAGAATACTGCCACTTGTTCTTGACTTCACAGTGTGCATTAGCCAATGCACTTTCTTACCTAGATCAGAAATAAACTGATCCAAGTAACCACCATCAAGATTATGATGTCTTCTTCTTCTTGTGCACTCCAAAGCTGAACATGTTTCTTGCCAGGAAACCTTTTTCAGTGATCACATGCTTCTGCTGCCACCAAAGAGATAGATCTTAAAACAATTGCACTATCCTTCCTGTACATGGTCTTGAAGAAGAGATGTTCCAACATCTTTAAGAACATCAGTTATCTTGAACTTCCAAGGATAATCAATTAAATACTTGTACTTTGCACAAATATCAATTGATCTTAAATCCTTTCCCAGTTAGATTCACCCTTAGGAAAGAGAGAGATGAATCTTTCCTTACAAATGTGTCACACAACAACCAGAACCCATGTGACACCGTTCAATAGCCAATTAAACATAAGGCTGAATCAGACGTGGGGAGGTTAACCAAATCTCCCCCTCAAACAAGCAATCATGGAAACTCCACACAGCTTATCCATGCATTGTACATAAAAGTCTCATTATACAACATCCCTACTAGAGGCAACTAACTCCATGAGTTATACCTATACATACTTCATACACCAGTTGAGGATACTATACTTACATAAACCATGGTTAACAGAGATACCATGCAGCGGAAAACAACTAAAATTTATCCTCAATAAACCTCAAGCCTAAAACAATAACCTTTGCATCAGTCAGCTACACATCATTCATGATTAAGGGATAATATATGCCATATCTCAACAAGGTTTCTGGAACAGATTCACTTATGACATAACTCCTGAAAATACCTCAGATTCCACACAGTAATCTGACTCCCTTGAATCATCACACAATATTCAAAACCATATTTCACTATGCACGATACACAGTATTCAGTTTTCAACACTAACTGTTCTATGGTTAAGAAAACAATTCACACATCTGGTTCCTTTGATCAAAAGGACATACCAGATACAAGCTCATCTTTGGATTTTCATAGAGGTCTTGAAAAGAAAAACTGAATGAATCCTTTCACTTACACTGAGCTCTTCTTCCAACTCCCATAAGCTTATGCCTGAAATAAACTAACATTTGGGATGGAAGGTTCAATTGATTGTATTCTGACCAATCAACACAAAAAGCAGATGTCTCCTCTTCCAGATCAGGAGTAGGTTCCAAACAAATGTACTCACACTACATAAGTTCAGCACCAGAACATCTGTTCTTCAACTGGTAGCTGCATACCAGTATGCCATCAGTTCCTTCTTCTTGGAACACACAATTCTTGACAATCTTGAGGATTATCAAACAACTTTGCAGATGAACATGAGGAACACTGATCATATGAACCTCTTCAACCTCAATAACCATGCCTTTATGAGTGGACTTGAGAAAAATCTCAAGTATCTTTGACACTTGTACTAAAGTTGAAAACAATCTGCTACAAATTCTGTTGAAAACCATATAACCCTAGAGATCTTCTTTCAAAGATAGGATTATGCATCAGATGCTATGCAGCAGAAAATAGCCATATATCAACAGAGATTACACAATGTTTACTCCCAGAACCAGTTGTAAGCATGACATCCAAGAATTGCAGCTGAACAATCCAACAATATGCTTGCTTCTTCTTCAAGCAACACAACAAGACCTAACCAATATTCTGACCAGAAAGAAACAGATAAGCACAAAGAATACCTTATCATTAACTTCACTCCCGCATGAAGGTTTTGACAATCTTCTTCTCTGTACCCTGCTATATGCTGAATAAAACGCCCCAAATTCTTCACTCCCGCATGAATCATTTGGATATCCTTGAAATCAGTAACACCATCTTCCCTTGCCAAGAGAAAACACCTGTTATGGTCAGTTTGGTCCAGTCTTCCACACATAGGTCCATCCTCCACTTCTAGGGACCATTCAATATGAACATGAATGTTCAAACAATCAACTACCTCCAACAACCAGAAAGTATCTCCCATGGATCTCATCCAGAAACAGACAGGATGCCTGCTCTGATACCAATTGAAATTCTGGACTCAGACACACGATGTCTTACAGGATGTCACGACATCATTATCTGAATGTTTTCAAACAAATGAACAAAGAGTAAACAATAAACAACACAGGAAAATTGTTAACCCAGTTCGGTGCAAACACCCTACTCTGGGGGCATACCAAGCCAGGGATGAAGTCCACTATTAGCAGTATCAATTCAGAGCTAAACTCCCAGTTTACAACTCCTCACTTAATCACTACCCAATGACCCCTCTACCTAGGTTCTCCCTAGATATGGAATATCTCCATTCCACTCCCAATCATACCAATGATGTCTAGCAGTCAACACCTCAGCCACTGCATCGACGGCTTAATTACCAACATTCAAAACACACAAATAAACATATCTTAGAGTTGCTTCAAAGCTTCCTCCAAGCACACAACTCCACTCATTGCTTTACAACTTCTGAGTGAATAAAACAAACCTCTTACCTACAGGCTTTGAGGCACAAATCAGTGACCTTCCCACAAACCGGGAGGTTCACCTACACGGCTAACCCTAATAGTTACATCTTTCTAAACGCCGGCTGGCTCTCTAAACTAGGTTACAAAGTTTCCTATTTATAACCTATTCCCAACTGGACTTGGGCTTACAATCACAACATTATTTGCTGTTACAAATCACAGAAAACTTTCTGCTAAAAACAAGGTCTTTTAATCATAAGTTACCTAATTTATCTCCTAAATTAGTAACTGCTGAAACTTCAATGCTTAGATTTGATTCTTCAATATTCTGACTTGATTCCTTGACCTTTAAGACTGCGCCACATAGGATTACATAATATCCACATAGAATATTCTGTATCTTTTAAAACCAAAACTGAATCTTTATATTCCAGCTCATCAGGCGCATGACAGCTAAATATAACAGTAACTGCTGTCAAATACTGATGTCACAGAGCATGTCGTGACATTCCATGTTCTGCATAAATTACAGCAAACAGTATTCTTCACTTCAATTCTCAGCTTCTCACATATCAGGGTGCCAAAAAGACAGCCCATGATTTGTTCTATTACTGATGTACAATCAGCACAATCTTTAGTTTCCCAAAATAAAGACTGAGATAAATAAGGAAACATCATAGAAATAGAATAGAAAATGTAGCAGCTACTGCTGTCAAACACTGATGTCATGACGTCGAGCATGACATCCAACTCACAGCATGTATTAGCTTACACAACCAGAACCTGCATAACCTTTAACACTACACACCACATGTCATGACCTTAGTCAAGACAACAGAATACACATGAATGTTTTACCACAAAATGCAGCCAATCAAAACATCTACAAGGTTTAGCATGAAAATTAACAGGAGGAACAACATGATATTCCCTATTGTGAGTAACATGATATTTTCTAGTGTGTGTCACATGCTTCTTGGTGTGTGTTATGTGGAAACTCTTAGCATGTGATGTGAGCCTAATATCATGGGAGTGGCCATACTTGAATTGATCATACAGAGGTTTGTATGTGATTTTCATCTCATCAACAGATTCAAGTTTATATGGGGTTTCACCCTAATAGCCTATGCCAACTCTCTTGTTTCCACTAACTGCATATATCATAGAGGCTAGCTGACTTCTACCAATACCTCTAGATAAAAACTTTCTGAAACTCAAGTCATATTCCTTAAGAATATTCTTCATGCTTGGAATAGACTTTTCTGAACTAGAAGATGATTCAACATCTTTAGATAGTTTTAAAACTTTTTCATTAAGTTCAGAATTTTCTAATTCAAGCTTCTTAGTTTCAGGTGCAAAGTGCTTTTTCAGATTCTTGTATTTGACACTAAGTTGAGCCTTGATTTCCAGAAGTTCAGTTATGAAGGATAGAAAAACACTTAGAAAGGGGGGGATTGAATAAGTGTGACTTTAAATCTTGGACGATAAAAATAAATGCACAAATATTTTTATCCTGGTTCGCTGTTAACGAAGCTACTCCAGTCCACCCCCGCAGAGATGATTTACCTCAACTGAGGATTTAATCCACTAATCGCACGGATTACAATGGTTTTCCACTTAGCCGCAACTAAGTCTTCCAGAGTCTTCTGATCACAACCTGATCACTCCAGGAACAACTGCTTAGTTCACTCCTAAGACTTTTTCTAGAGTCTACTGATCAACACGATCACTCTAGGCTTAGTTCACTCCTAAGACTTTCTGCTCAGCCAACTGCCAAGACTTCCTGCTCAGCCAACTGCCAAGACTTCCTGCTCAGCCAACTGCCAAGACTTCCTGCTCAGCCAACTGCCAAGACTTCCTAGAGTATACTGATCAACTGATCACTCTAGTTCCTTACAACTTAATGTAATCTATTCAAGAGTTTACAAATGCTTCTTAAAAGCGATAATCACAACTGTGATATTTCTCTTACAATTTAAGCTTAATCTCACTAAGATATTACAACAGCAATGTAGTGAGCTTTGATGAAGATGAAGATTCTGGGTTTTGATTTGAACAGAGTTTCAGCAAGTTAATTTGAATTGTATTGGTGCGAAAATCGTTAACCTTGCTTCTCATCAGAACTTCATATTTATAGGCGTTGAGAAGATGACCGTTGAATGCATTTAATGCTTTGCGTGTTCCGTACAGCTTTGTATTTAATGTTATACGCTTTTGTCAACTACCTCGAGCCTTGTTCACGCTGTGTCTACTGACGTAGCCTTTAGTAGCTTTAACGTTCCTTTTGTCAGTCAGCGTAGTCTGCCACGTGTACTTCCTTCTGATCTGATGTTTGTGAATACGACGTTTGAATATCATCAGAGTCAAACAGCTTGGTGCACAGCATCTTCTGATCTTCTGACCTTGAAGTGCTTCTGAGCGTGATACCATCTTCTGATCTTCAGTGCTTCTGATCTCATGTTCTTCTGATGCTTCCATAGACCCATGTTCTGATTCTGCTTCGACCATCTTCTGATGTCTTGCCAGACCATGTTCTGATGTTGCATGCTGAACCATTTGAGACACATCTTCTGAGCGCTGAATTATGCGTACTCTTTATATATTTCCTGAAAGGGAAATTGCATTGGATTAGAGTACCATATTAGCTTAAGCAAAATTCATATTATTGTTATCATCAAAACTAAGATAATTGATAAGAACAAATCTTGTTCTAACAATCTCCCCCTTTTTGATGATGACAAAAACATATATAAATGATATGAATTTGCGATCAGAAAGAGTAGACGGCAAAAGACAAATTACACAGCTATAGCATAAGCATATGAATATGTCTCCCCCTGAGATTAACAATCTCCCCCTGAGATAAATAATCTCCCCCTGAAATAAATACTCGAAGAACTTTGATAAAAGACTTCCCTGATTATTTCGGTAGAGACGATCATATAAGCTTCTGCCTTCAGAGAATTCATAGCTTCTGACTTCTGCTTCCATTGGACAGCTTCAGAACTTGAATTTCTGGATCTTTTGGAGCATTCACATCTTCTGATTTCTGCTTCCCTCGGATAGCTTCAGAACTTTGAATGTCTACCAATCATCACTTCATGCTAGATTTGTATCAGAACATTGTTGAATGTACCAGAGCATCATCTGAGCATCTCTACATCCTGAAATGTTACAGAACAAAACTAAACGACAAAAGTCAGCATGAACGAGTTAGAACATAAAATGTATATTCAAATACATGATATGTATCAGAGCCAAATGTATCAGAGCATTTAGGCTAAAAACATGTATCAGAGCAAAATAATGTATCAGAGCCATAACATTATATGTATCAGGGCAAATAGAATTTTGTCATAACAGGATAGACAATGATATTCAAATTCTATTATCAGTGCTTCTGATTCATTCTTCTTTCTTGCTTCTGATCTCTGAAGCTTGACAGCACTCAGCTTGCTTCAGTTTCCATGGTTTTGCTTCTGGTGTTTGCTTTGAAGATTCTCTTCACTTCTCTGTACCTGCGAAACACTTAAACCATATAGAACTTGCAGTTCTTGTTAGTGAATGTGTGGGAGCCTTTACCCAGCAACTGATAGATTTAATCAAATCATTTATCATTTATCTTCTCCCCCTTTTTGTCATAACATCAAAAAGAATATATAAAAAGATTCAGATGTATAAAACGACAAAAGAAAACATTTACTGGAATGTAAAACACAAAGAAACTTTTTCATTGATAATCAAAAGATATTACAAAAGGTTCCTATGTTTAACAAGCAGAAAAACATTCCTAGCAAATACAAAAAAGGATTTCCAAAAAGGAAATCACTACAAAAATTAAAAACAGAACCCTAGCTAGACACGCTCTGTGTCAACCCATCAAGAATCCCGGAGGACTTCTTGTCTTCCAGACTGAAACCTCCACTGTAGGAGAGATCCCAGAACCAAGGAGGAAGTGAGGGACAGTTCACAGACAGAGAGCTAATGTTGCAAACGGGGCTTTCCCTTAACATAGAAGTTAAGAATATCATTCTTAACCTCCTCCCATAACTCAAGAAAGTCTTCTGTCTTTGGATGAAAGTTGATAACAACATCAAAGAAGAGTCTGACTTGAGCGGTATTAGAAGAGCCATCCCGAGATGCACAGAGATCTGTCGCCTTTGAGTCATGGAGCTTCAACAGGCTTAGGGTGAACGCTAGGTTTTGAGAGAAGAAATGAAAACCGAGAGAGAGAGAGAGAGAAAACTTTTAAGAGGAAAACAAAAAGATAGGAAACCAAAAAACCATTTTGAAGAGTATTTAAAAGAAAATAAAGTGAAACGAATGATGACTAGCATTTAATGTTACGTGACGTGAGGAGAGATAATAATGACAAAAGACGTGACTGGCACAGTTACCTATGGTCGGCGTCCCTTCAACTGCACGCGCGCTTATCCATGAATAGTAACGACAGGTTTACCATCTGGATAGCTAGTTACAGCTGTTTTGCTTTAAAGAGAGATTCTGAATCAACTTAGACACTGAAACGTTAGTAATAACTGAATCACAATTTCTAATTGATTTCTATCAGAACTTCTTAACAAAAAAATTCATATCAAAGGATACTCATACGTAAGAATTTCTCATCTTCTCATTCTGAGCTTGTTTCTGAAGACCCATTTTGTACCGATTATATTGAATCCATCTGGTCTAGGAACAAGATCCCAAACATCATTCCTTGTAAACTGATTTAGTTCTTCTTGCATAGCAATTATCCAGTCTGGATCTTCTAGAGCATGATCAACAGAAGTTGGCTCGATCAAAGATACAAGACCTAATTGACAGTCTGCGTTGTTTCTAAGGAATGCTCTTGTTCTGATTGGATCATCCTTCTTTCCAAGAATGACATCTTCTGAATGACCAGAGATGAGTCTGGATGATCTTCTGACAGATGGTTCTTCAGAAATACTTAGATCCTCCAGAGAAGCTGATACTTGATCTTCAGATTCTTTGCTTCTGAGAAGCTCTGCTTCTGATGTGTTGCTTCTTGGCTCAACAACTTCTGATATGTCAATATCACAACCTGCAAAATTATCAACTTGCTTTGGTTTTTCAGAACCAAGCTTATCATCAAACCTGATATTGATTGATTCTTCTACAACCAATGTTTCAGTATTGTATACTCTGTAGCCTTTTGAGCGTTCAGAATATCCAAGAAGGAAACACTTTTGAGCTTTGGAATCAAACTTACCAAGATGATCTTTAGTGTTCAGAATAAAGCACACACATCCAAAAGGATGGAAATATGAAATGTTAGGCTTTCTATTCTTCCACAATTCATAGGGAGTCTTATTAAGAATAGGTCTGATAGAGATTCTATTCTGAATATAACATGCAGTGTTTATTGCTTCTGCCCAGAAATGCTTAGCCATATTGGTTTCATTGATCATGGTTCTGGCCATTTCTTGAAGAGTCCTATTCTTTCGTTCTACAACCCCATTTTGCTGTGGAGTTCTAGGACAAGAGAAATCATGGGCAATACCATTTTCTTTGAAGAATTCTTCAAAGGATCTGTTCTCAAATTCACCACCATGATCACTTCTGACCTTTATGATTTTACACTCTTTTTCAGATTGAATCTGAATGCAGAAATCAAAGAACACTGAATGAGTCTCATCCTTGTGTTTCAAGAATTTTACCCATGTCCAGCGGCTATAATCATCTACGATGACTAATCCATATTTCTTTCCTCTGACAGATGCTGTTTTGACTGGGCCAAACAGATCAATGTGCAAGAGTTCTAATGGCCTTGAGGTAGAAACAACATTCTTAGACTTGAATGCAGGTTTGGAGAACTTGCCCTTCTGACATGCTTCACAAAGAGCATCTGATTGGAATTTCAAATTAGGGAGTCCTCTGACAAGATTCAGTTTGTTAATCTGAGAGATCTTTCTCAAACTAGCATGACCTAATCTTCTGTGCCAGACCCATTGCTCTTCAGAAACAGACATAAGACAAGTCACCTTCTGACTCATAAGATCTTGCAGATCTGTCTTATAAATGTTGTTCTTCCTCTTGCCTGTAAATAGGATTGAGCCATCCTTCTGATTTACAGCCTTGCAAGACTCTTGATTAAAGATTATATCATAACCATTGTCACTTAATTGACTGATAGATAAAAGGTTATGAGTTAATCCTTCTACAAGAAGTACATTAGAAATGGAAGGAGAGTTACCAGACTTTATAGTTCCAGAGCCAATTATCTTGCCCTTCTGATCTCCTCCGAACTTGACTTCTCCTCCAGACTTAAGCACCAGGTCTTGGAACATAGACCTTCTTCCTGTCATGTGTCGCGAGCATCCAGAGTCCAGGTACCATGACATGTTGTGCTTTGTCCTTCTTGCAGCCAAGGATATCTGCAATAGGAATAATCTTATCCTTAGGTACCCACATTTTCTTGGGTCCTTTCTTGTTAGATTTTCTCAAGTTCTGTTTGAACTTGGATTTAACATTGTAAGCAATAGGAGGAACAGCATGATAATTCTTAATGTGAGTTTCATGATATTTCCTAGGTTGTGTCACATGCTTCTTAGTGTGTGTTATGTGAAAACTTTGTGCATGTGAGGTGTGCCTAATATCATGAGAGTGGCCATACTTGAACTGATCATACAATGGCTTGTATGTAATTTTCATTTCATCAACAGGTTCAAGTTTGTATGGGGTTTCACCCTCATAACCAATGCCAACTCTTTTGTTTCCAGACACAGCATATATCATAGAAGCTAGCTGACTTCTGCCAATACTTCTAGATAAGAACTTTCTGAAACTTAAATCATATTCTTTCAGAATATGGTTCAGACTAGGAGTGGATTTTTCTGAATCAGAAGGAGATCCAACATTATTGGATAATTTTAAAAGTTTTTCTTTTAATTCAGAATTTTCCAACTCAAGCTTCTTTGTTTCAAATTCAAATTGCTTTTTCAGCATTTTGTATTTGAGACTAATCTGAGACTTGAGTTCCAGAAGTTCAGTTAGACCGGAAACTAACTCATCTCTAGTAAGTTCAGAAAATACCTCTTCAGAATCTGATTCTGATGTAGATTCTGATCCGTCATCTTCTGTCGCCATCAGCGCACAGTTGGCCTGCTCATCTTCTGAATCATCTTCTGACTCATCCCAGGTTGCCATAAGACCTTTCTTCTTATGAAACTTTTTCTTGGGACTTTTCTTCTGAAGATTTGGACATTCATTCTTGTAGTGTCCAGGCTCATTGCATTCATAGCACATGACCTTCTTCTTGTCAAATCTTCTTTCATCAGAGGATTCTCCACGTTCAAATTTCCTTGAACTTCTGAAGCCTCTGAACTTCCTTTGCTTGGTCTTCCAGAGTTGATTTAGCCTTCTGGAAATCATGGACAGTTCATCTTCTTCTTCAGATTCTGATTCTTCAGGATCTTCTTCTCTGGCCTGAAAAGCGTTAGTGCATTTCTTGATATTTGATTTTAATGCAATAGACTTACCTTTCTTTTGAGGCTCATTTGCGTCCAGCTCTATTTCATGACTTCTCAAGGCGCTGATAAGCTCTTCCAGAGAAACTTCATTCAGATTCTTTGCAATCTTGAATGCAGTCACCATAGGACCCCATCTTCTGGGTAAGCTTCTGATGATCTTCTTTACATGATCAGCCTTGGTGTATCCTTTGTCAAGAACTCTCAATCCAGCAGTCAGAGTTTGAAATCTCGAAAACATCTTTTCAATGTCTTCATCATCCTCCATCTTGAAGGCTTCATACTTCTGGATTAAGGCAAGAGCTTTTGTCTCCTTGACTTGAGCATTTCCTTCATGAGTCATTTTCAAGGACTCATATATGTCATAGGCCGTTTCCCTGTTAGATATCTTCTCATACTCAGCATGAGAGATAGCATTTAGCAAAACAGTTCTACATTTATGATGATTCCTGAAAAGCTTCTTTTGATCATCATTCATTTCTTGCCTTGACAGCTTTACGCCTCTGGCATTTACAGGATGTTTGTAACCATCCATCAGAAGATCCCATAGATCACCATCTAGACCCAGAAAGTAACTTTCCAGTTTATCTTTCCAGTATTCAAAGTTTTCACCATCAAATACCGGCGGTCTAGTATAACCATTGTTACCGTTGTATTGCTCAGCAGAGCCAGATGTAGATGCAGGTGTAGGTATAGTTCTTTCACTTTCATCAACCATCTTTTAAATGAAGCGTTTTTCTCTTCCTGAATCTTTTCTAAACACGGTTAAGTGCTTGCACCTTAGAACCGGCGCTCTGATGCCAATTGAAGGATAGAAAAACACTTAGAAAGGGGGGGATTGAATAAGTGTGACTTTAAATCTTGGACGATAAAAATAAATGCACAAATATTTTTATCCTGGTTCGCTGTTAACGAAGCTACTCCAGTCCACCCCCGCAGAGATGATTTACCTCAACTGAGGATTTAATCCACTAATCGCACGGATTACAATGGTTTTCCACTTAGCCGCAACTAAGTCTTCCAGAGTCTTCTGATCACAACCTGATCACTCCAGGAACAACTGCTTAGTTCACTCCTAAGACTTTTTCTAGAGTCTACTGATCAACACGATCACTCTAGGCTTAGTTCACTCCTAAGACTTTCTGCTCAGCCAACTGCCAAGACTTCCTGCTCAGCCAACTGCCAAGACTTCCTGCTCAGCCAACTGCCAAGACTTCCTAGAGTATACTGATCAACTGATCACTCTAGTTCCTTACAACTTAATGTAATCTATTCAAGAGTTTACAAATGCTTCTTAAAAGCGATAATCACAACTGTGATATTTCTCTTACAATTTAAGCTTAATCTCACTAAGATATTACAACAGCAATGTAGTGAGCTTTGATGAAGATGAAGATTCTGGGTTTTGATTTGAACAGAGTTTCAGCAAGTTAATTTGAATTGTATTGGTGCGAAAATCGTTAACCTTGCTTCTCATCAGAACTTCATATTTATAGGCGTTGAGAAGATGACCGTTGAATGCATTTAATGCTTTGCGTGTTCCGTACAGCTTTGTATTTAATGTTATACGCTTTTGTCAACTACCTCGAGCCTTGTTCACGCTGTGTCTACTGACGTAGCCTTTAGTAGCTTTAACGTTCCTTTTGTCAGTCAGCGTAGTCTGCCACGTGTACTTCCTTCTGATCTGATGTTTGTGAATACGACGTTTGAATATCATCAGAGTCAAACAGCTTGGTGCACAGCATCTTCTGATCTTCTGACCTTGAAGTGCTTCTGAGCGTGATACCATCTTCTGATCTTCAGTGCTTCTGATCTCATGTTCTTCTGATGCTTCCATAGACCCATGTTCTGATTCTGCTTCGACCATCTTCTGATGTCTTGCCAGACCATGTTCTGATGTTGCATGCTGAACCATTTGAGACACATCTTCTGAGCGCTGAATTATGCGTACTCTTTATATATTTCCTGAAAGGGAAATTGCATTGGATTAGAGTACCATATTAGCTTAAGCAAAATTCATATTATTGTTATCATCAAAACTAAGATAATTGATAAGAACAAATCTTGTTCTAACAATCTCCCCCTTTTTGATGATGACAAAAACATATATAAATGATATGAATTTGCGATCAGAAAGAGTAGACGGCAAAAGACAAATTACACAGCTATAGCATAAGCATATGAATATGTCTCCCCCTGAGATTAACAATCTCCCCCTGAGATAAATAATCTCCCCCTGAAATAAATACTCGAAGAACTTTGATAAAAGACTTCCCTGATTATTTCGGTAGAGACGATCATATAAGCTTCTGCCTTCAGAGAATTCATAGCTTCTGACTTCTGCTTCCATTGGACAGCTTCAGAACTTGAATTTCTGGATCTTTTGGAGCATTCACATCTTCTGATTTCTGCTTCCCTCGGATAGCTTCAGAACTTTGAATGTCTACCAATCATCACTTCATGCTAGATTTGTATCAGAACATTGTTGAATGTACCAGAGCATCATCTGAGCATCTCTACATCCTGAAATGTTACAGAACAAAACTAAACGACAAAAGTCAGCATGAACGAGTTAGAACATAAAATGTATATTCAAATACATGATATGTATCAGAGCCAAATGTATCAGAGCATTTAGGCTAAAAACATGTATCAGAGCAAAATAATGTATCAGAGCCATAACATTATATGTATCAGGGCAAATAGAATTTTGTCATAACAGGATAGACAATGATATTCAAATTCTATTATCAGTGCTTCTGATTCATTCTTCTTTCTTGCTTCTGATCTCTGAAGCTTGACAGCACTCAGCTTGCTTCAGTTTCCATGGTTTTGCTTCTGGTGTTTGCTTTGAAGATTCTCTTCACTTCTCTGTACCTGCGAAACACTTAAACCATATAGAACTTGCAGTTCTTGTTAGTGAATGTGTGGGAGCCTTTACCCAGCAACTGATAGATTTAATCAAATCATTTATCATTTATCTTCTCCCCCTTTTTGTCATAACATCAAAAAGAATATATAAAAAGATTCAGATGTATAAAACGACAAAAGAAAACATTTACTGGAATGTAAAACACAAAGAAACTTTTTCATTGATAATCAAAAGATATTACAAAAGGTTCCTATGTTTAACAAGCAGAAAAACATTCCTAGCAAATACAAAAAAGGATTTCCAAAAAGGAAATCACTACAAAAATTAAAAACAGAACCCTAGCTAGACACGCTCTGTGTCAACCCATCAAGAATCCCGGAGGACTTCTTGTCTTCCAGACTGAAACCTCCACTGTAGGAGAGATCCCAGAACCAAGGAGGAAGTGAGGGACAGTTCACAGACAGAGAGCTAATGTTGCAAACGGGGCTTTCCCTTAACATAGAAGTTAAGAATATCATTCTTAACCTCCTCCCATAACTCAAGAAAGTCTTCTGTCTTTGGATGAAAGTTGATAACAACATCAAAGAAGAGTCTGACTTGAGCGGTATTAGAAGAGCCATCCCGAGATGCACAGAGATCTGTCGCCTTTGAGTCATGGAGCTTCAACAGGCTTAGGGTGAACGCTAGGTTTTGAGAGAAGAAATGAAAACCGAGAGAGAGAGAGAGAGAAAACTTTTAAGAGGAAAACAAAAAGATAGGAAACCAAAAAACCATTTTGAAGAGTATTTAAAAGAAAATAAAGTGAAACGAATGATGACTAGCATTTAATGTTACGTGACGTGAGGAGAGATAATAATGACAAAAGACGTGACTGGCACAGTTACCTATGGTCGGCGTCCCTTCAACTGCACGCGCGCTTATCCATGAATAGTAACGACAGGTTTACCATCTGGATAGCTAGTTACAGCTGTTTTGCTTTAAAGAGAGATTCTGAATCAACTTAGACACTGAAACGTTAGTAATAACTGAATCACAATTTCTAATTGATTTCTATCAGAACTTCTTAACAAAAAAATTCATATCAAAGGATACTCATACGTAAGAATTTCTCATCTTCTCATTCTGAGCTTGTTTCTGAAGACCCATTTTGTACCGATTATATTGAATCCATCTGGTCTAGGAACAAGATCCCAAACATCATTCCTTGTAAACTGATTTAGTTCTTCTTGCATAGCAATTATCCAGTCTGGATCTTCTAGAGCATGATCAACAGAAGTTGGCTCGATCAAAGATACAAGACCTAATTGACAGTCTGCATTGTTTCTAAGGAATGCTCTTGTTCTGATTGGATCATCCTTCTTTCCAAGAATGACATCTTCTGAATGACCAGAGATGAGTCTGGATGATCTTCTGACAGATGGTTCTTCAGAAATACTTAGATCCTCCAGAGAAGCTGATACTTGATCTTCAGATTCTTTGCTTCTGAGAAGCTCTGCTTCTGATGTGTTGCTTCTTGGCTCAACAACTTCTGATATGTCAATATCACAACCTGCAAAATTATCAACTTGCTTTGGTTTTTCAGAACCAAGCTTATCATCAAACCTGATATTGATTGATTCTTCTACAACCAATGTTTCAGTATTGTATACTCTGTAGCCTTTTGAGCGTTCAGAATATCCAAGAAGGAAACACTTTTGAGCTTTGGAATCAAACTTACCAAGATGATCTTTAGTGTTCAGAATAAAGCACACACATCCAAAAGGATGGAAATATGAAATGTTAGGCTTTCTATTCTTCCACAATTCATAGGGAGTCTTATTAAGAATAGGTCTGATAGAGATTCTATTCTGAATATAACATGCAGTGTTTATTGCTTCTGCCCAGAAATGCTTAGCCATATTGGTTTCATTGATCATGGTTCTGGCCATTTCTTGAAGAGTCCTATTCTTTCGTTCTACAACCCCATTTTGCTGTGGAGTTCTAGGACAAGAGAAATCATGGGCAATACCATTTTCTTTGAAGAATTCTTCAAAGGATCTGTTCTCAAATTCACCACCATGATGACTTCTGACCTTTATGATTTTACACTCTTTTTCAGATTGAATCTGAATGCAGAAATCAAAGAACACTGAATGAGTCTCATCCTTGTGTTTCAAGAATTTTACCCATGTCCAGCGGCTATAATCATCTACGATGACTAATCCATATTTCTTTCCTCTGACAGATGCTGTTTTGACTGGGCCAAACAGATCAATGTGCAAGAGTTCTAATGGCCTTGAGGTAGAAACAACATTCTTAGACTTGAATGCAGGTTTGGAGAACTTGCCCTTCTGACATGCTTCACAAAGAGCATCTGATTGGAATTTCAAATTAGGGAGTCCTCTGACAAGATTCAGTTTGTTAATCTGAGAGATCTTTCTCAAAATAGCATGACCTAATCTTCTGTGCCAGACCCACTGCTCTTCAGAAACAGACATAAGACAAGTCACCTTCTGACTCATAAGATCTTGCAGATCTGTCTTATAAATGTTGTTCTTCCTCTTGCCTGTAAATAGGATTGAGCCATCCTTCTGATTTACAGCCTTGCAAGACTCTTGATTAAAGATTATATCATAACCATTGTCACTTAATTGACTGATAGATAAAAGGTTATGAGTTAATCCTTCTACAAGAAGTACATTAGAAATGGAAGGAGAGTTACCAGACTTTATAGTTCCAGAGCCAATTATCTTGCCCTTCTGATCTCCTCCGAACTTGACTTCTCCTCCAGACTTAAGCACCAGGTCTTGGAACATAGACCTTCTTCCTGTCATGTGTCGCGAGCATCCAGAGTCCAGGTACCATGACATGTTGTGCTTTGTCCTTCTTGCAGCCAAGGATATCTGCAATAGGAATAATCTTATCCTTAGGTACCCACATTTTCTTGGGTCCTTTCTTGTTAGATTTTCTCAAGTTCTGTTTGAACTTGGATTTAACATTGTAAGCAATAGGAGGAACAGCATGATAATTCTTAATGTGAGTTTCATGATATTTCCTAGATTGTGTCACATGCTTCTTAGTGTGTGTTATGTGAAAACTTTGTGCATGTGAGGTGTGCCTAATATCATGAGAGTGGCCATACTTGAACTGATCATACAATGGCTTGTATGTAATTTTCATTTCATCAACAGGTTCAAGTTTGTATGGGGTTTCACCCTCATAACCAATGCCAACTCTTTTGTTTCCAGACACAGCATATATCATAGAAGCTAGCTGACTTCTGCCAATACTTCTAGATAAGAACTTTCTGAAACTTAAATCATATTCTTTCAGAATATGGTTCAGACTAGGAGTGGATTTTTCTGAATCAGAAGGAGATCCAACATTATTGGATGATTTTAAAAGTTTTTCTTTTAATTCAGAATTTTCCAACTCAAGCTTCTTTGTTTCAAATTCAAATTGCTTTTTCAGCATTTTGTATTTGAGACTAATCTGAGACTTGAGTTCCAGAAGTTCAGTTAGACCGGAAACTAACTCATCTCTAGTAAGTTCAGAAAATACCTCTTCAGAATCTGATTCTGATGTAGATTCTGATCCGTCATCTTCTGTCGCCATCAGCGCACAGTTGGCCTGCTCATCTTCTGAATCATCTTCTGACTCATCCCAGGTTGCCATAAGACCTTTCTTCTTATGAAACTTTTTCTTGGGACTTTCCTTCTGAAGATTTGGACATTCATTCTTGTAGTGTCCAGGCTCATTGCATTCATAGCACATGACCTTCTTCTTGTCAAATCTTCTTTCATCAGAGGATTCTCCACGTTCAAATTTCCTTGAACTTCTGAAGCCTCTGAACTTCCTTTGCTTGGTCTTCCAGAGTTGATTTAGCCTTCTGGAAATCATGGACAGTTCATCTTCTTCTTCAGATTCTGATTCTTCAGGATCTTCTTCTCTGGCCTGAAAAGCGTTAGTGCATTTCTTGATATTTGATTTTAATGCAATAGACTTACCTTTCTTTTGAGGCTCATTTGCGTCCAGCTCTATTTCATGACTTCTCAAGGCGCTGATAAGCTCTTCCAGAGAAACTTCATTCAGATTCTTTGCAATCTTGAATGCAGTCACCATAGGACCCCATCTTCTGGGTAAGCTTCTGATGATCTTCTTTACATGATCAGCCTTGGTGTATCCTTTGTCAAGAACTCTCAATCCAGCAGTCAGAGTTTGAAATCTCGAAAACATCTTTTCAATGTCTTCATCATCCTCCATCTTGAAGGCTTCATACTTCTGGATTAAGGCAAGAGCTTTTGTCTCCTTGACTTGAGCATTTCCTTCATGAGTCATTTTCAAGGACTCATATATGTCATAGGCCGTTTCCCTGTTAGATATCTTCTCATACTCAGCATGAGAGATAGCATTTAGCAAAACAGTTCTACATTTATGATGATTCCTGAAAAGCTTCTTTTGATCATCATTCATTTCTTGCCTTGACAGCTTTACGCCTCTGGCATTTACAGGATGTTTGTAACCATCCATCAGAAGATCCCATAGATCACCATCTAGACCCAGAAAGTAACTTTCCAGTTTATCTTTCCAGTATTCAAAGTTTTCACCATCAAATACCGGCGGTCTAGTATAACCATTGTTACCGTTGTATTGCTCAGCAGAGCCAGATGTAGATGCAGGTGTAGGTATAGTTCTTTCACTTTCATCAACCATCTTTTAAATGAAGCGTTTTTCTCTTCCTGAATCTTTTCTAAACACGGTTAAGTGCTTGCACCTTAGAACCGGCGCTCTGATGCCAATTGAAGGATAGAAAAACACTTAGAAAGGGGGGGATTGAATAAGTGTGACTTTAAATCTTGGACGATAAAAATAAATGCACAAATATTTTTATCCTGGTTCGCTGTTAACGAAGCTACTCCAGTCCACCCCCGCAGAGATGATTTACCTCAACTGAGGATTTAATCCACTAATCGCACGGATTACAATGGTTTTCCACTTAGCCGCAACTAAGTCTTCCAGAGTCTTCTGATCACAACCTGATCACTCCAGGAACAACTGCTTAGTTCACTCCTAAGACTTTTTCTAGAGTCTACTGATCAACACGATCACTCTAGGCTTAGTTCACTCCTAAGACTTTCTGCTCAGCCAACTGCCAAGACTTCCTGCTCAGCCAACTGCCAAGACTTCCTGCTCAGCCAACTGCCAAGACTTCCTGCTCAGCCAACTGCCAAGACTTCCTAGAGTATACTGATCAACTGATCACTCTAGTTCCTTACAACTTAATGTAATCTATTCAAGAGTTTACAAATGCTTCTTAAAAGCGATAATCACAACTGTGATATTTCTCTTACAATTTAAGCTTAATCTCACTAAGATATTACAACAGCAATGTAGTGAGCTTTGATGAAGATGAAGATTCTGGGTTTTGATTTGAACAGAGTTTCAGCAAGTTAATTTGAATTGTATTGGTGCGAAAATCGTTAACCTTGCTTCTCATCAGAACTTCATATTTATAGGCGTTGAGAAGATGACCGTTGAATGCATTTAATGCTTTGCGTGTTCCGTACAGCTTTGTATTTAATGTTATACGCTTTTGTCAACTACCTCGAGCCTTGTTCACGCTGTGTCTACTGACGTAGCCTTTAGTAGCTTTAACGTTCCTTTTGTCAGTCAGCGTAGTCTGCCACGTGTACTTCCTTCTGATCTGATGTTTGTGAATACGACGTTTGAATATCATCAGAGTCAAACAGCTTGGTGCACAGCATCTTCTGATCTTCTGACCTTGAAGTGCTTCTGAGCGTGATACCATCTTCTGATCTTCAGTGCTTCTGATCTCATGTTCTTCTGATGCTTCCATAGACCCATGTTCTGATTCTGCTTCGACCATCTTCTGATGTCTTGCCAGACCATGTTCTGATGTTGCATGCTGAACCATTTGAGACACATCTTCTGAGCGCTGAATTATGCGTACTCTTTATATATTTCCTGAAAGGGAAATTGCATTGGATTAGAGTACCATATTATCTTAAGCAAAATTCATATTATTGTTATCATCAAAACTAAGATAATTGATAAGAACAAATCTTGTTCTAACAAGTTAGACTAGAAACTAACTCTTCTCTAGAAAGTTCAGAAAATACCTCTTCAGAATCTGAGTCTGATGTAGATTCTGATTCATCATCAACAGTGGCCATCAGCGCTATGTTTTCCTGCTCATCTTCAGAGTCCGACTCTTGATCAGAAGAATCTGAGTCATCCCAAGTAGCCATAAGACCTTTCTTCTTTTCAAACTTCTTCTTGGGCTTTTCCCTATGAAGCTTTGGACACTCATTCTTGTAATGTCCTGGATCCTTGCATTCATAGCATGTTACCTTCTTTTTTTCAGATCTTATGTGTCCAGAAGATTCTCCTCTTTCAGGCCTTTTGGAACTTCTGAAGTTCTTGAACTTTCTTTGTTTACTCTTCCAGAGTTGATTTACTCTTTTGGAGATCATGGAAAGTTCATCTTCGTCTTCTTCTGGTTCTAACTCTTTAGAATCTTCTTCTTCAGCCTGAAAAGTGTTAGTGTATTTTTTATTATTTGATTTTAAAGCAATTGACTTACCTTTCTTCTGAGGTTCATTTGCATCTAGCTATATTTCATGACTCCTCAGGGCACTGATCAATTCTTCAAGAGAGACTTCATTCAGATTCTTAGCAATCTTGAATGCAGTCACCATTGTGCCCCATCTTCTGGGCAAGCTTTTGATGATCTTCTTGACATGATCAGCCTTTGTGTATCCCTTGTCAAGCAGTCTTAGTCCAGCAGTTAGAGTCTGGAATCTTGAGAATATTGCTTCAATGTTTTCATCTTCCTCCATCTTGAAAGCTTCATACTTCTGGATTAAAGCAAGAGCTTTTGTCTCCTTGACTTGGGCATTACCTTCATGAGTCATCTTCAAGGATTCAAAGATGTCATAGGCAGTTTCTCTGTTTGTTATTTTCTCATATTCAGCATGAGAAATAGAATTCAGCAGGAAGAGATGTTACAGTTAATGGCTTTGAAAGAGAAGAGAGATGAAGAGTTGAGGCAACTACTCACTTGTTTTCTAAGGAATCTACAAGCACCACCACAGTCATCTTCTTAAAACTCTATTTTGTTTTAAACTCTTTTTATCAAACTTATGACAATGATGTTATTTTCATACAGACCATTTAGTTGATAACAATACTGGTTTAGATGAGTTATTAGTTATGACAGTATCATCGTTAAAGTAGATTCTTAGATAGTGGTGGAAAACGTCCACAGCATGGTTGTCAAAATCGGGATCTCGAGAAAGATCGTTAGAGTATAGAAAAAGCGTAAATCATAGGATCGTAACACGAATCGTAAGATCCTAACAAATAGATAAAATTATAGAAATAACTAGGAAAAATTACTCCAACTTTTGTTGTTACATTCTTTCCTATCCCTATCTCTAACAACTTATTAAAACAGAAACCTAAATTATTTCAACAACACCTCATCGCGTAGTTCTGTCATTTCATAGCTTAGGAGCAATTCTTGGAAGGTCCCACTCTGTGACAACATGGTTGCGAGTTATCTCCTTGAGCGAGCGACAACCACATAGCGCCATAGTTAGTTCGAACTCATCACGGAGAATCTGTAGCATTTTCCTAACACCAGCTTCGCCGTCAGCAGCTAGTGAGAACACCACAGGTCTTCCAATCTGATATAGTACAAGATCAAAGATAAATATATAAACACAAGCAATGTTTCTAGCTGGAGTTTAATTTTATCATCAGGGTTGTAAAAGAATCATATATATACTTACAAATACACCAGATGCTCCGAGAGCTAGTGCTTTAAAAACATCTGTCCCTCTACGGACTCCGCCATCCAGAAAAACCGGAATTTTTCCACCAGCTGCTTTCACAACCTTCTCAAGGCAAACAACAAAAGCCTTAGCAAAATCCAATGCAAGAGTTGGGAGTAAAATATGACAGTAATAAAAGTTGGGAAATAAAGTTTTACCTCTTCTAAAGCCATAATAGTCGCAGGGACATAGTCAAGTTGGCGAGCACCGTGATTGGAAACAATGATTCCAGCAACTCCAGCTTGTATAGCTATCTTTGCTACATTATTAGCATAGATTATGTAATTAAATTGAAGACTAATAAGAACAATTCTAACAAAGATCGAATGGATAAGGAAGCATAACATCAGATATATTTGTTATTATGCAATAAGAAGCTTACTATCTTCAGCAGTAAGTACACCCTTCACTAAAATTGGCAATGAGGTGATTGATTGAAGCCATTTCACATCCTGCAATAAGGTTTACCATATTATTAATTACTTCCCTATGCAATATTGTCATAGGCAAGGAGGTCTAATCTGTATGTGAAAGATAAAAATTACCTTCCAGCTGAGTGAGCGGTCAATTTGACTAGCAACATAAGACGCTAGACCGGAATCATTAGTCTGCAAAATGGAAAAAGTGAGATGATTAGTAGTTTAAAAAGCCATGTGATTTCTTAAATTCATACTAAAAACCTTATCCAGCTTTCCAAGATTCAATCCTTCAAAGTTTTTCAATACAAGGTGCGGTGGCATTGTAAATCTGTACAAGAACATAAGATTTATTGATTCAACTATGTTGAAATATGATAAATTTTGTATAAAGACTGTTCCTGTTGAAACATCCAATTGATGTCAAACCTATTTTTAATATCAGCCTCCCTGCGACCAAGAATTGGAGTGTCGACGGTAAGCACAATTGCCTTGAAACCGGCGGATTCAGCTCTTCTCACAAGCTGAGCAGCCACATTTCTGTCTTTAACCACCTAAGAGAATCAAAGAATAACAACAGAATAAGTTATAAAACAAAATAGTAAAGAATTCGAGTTATAAACACATCACATGAAATGTTTTTGTATGCTAGGGAGACATGTGACAAACACTGGAATAAGCAAATGAGGACAGTATACTCACGTAGAGTTGGAAAAAACGAATGCCTTGTCCGGTTGAAGCAACCTCCTCGACACTAGAATTAGCCTTTGAGGATAGTGTCTGTAACAAATAAATCAAACAATCAGCGAGAAACTAAATAGCCATAATGATGCATGAAGGATTGAAGAGCAATTCAAAGTTCAAACTATAAATTACAAGGGTATGAATAAAGTTGATGTTTCGTTACAAAACTGAAGTAGAGAAAAAATATAATGGAAATCACACCATGATCGTGCCAGCTGCTGATGCTGCCCTAGCAGTAGCATACTCTCCTACACAAAAGTTGCAAAATTTGTTTCAGTCTAGAAGTTTTCAATCAATTGCAGCAATAACAGCAATACCATACATGATTCTTAATGTAACACAAACCAATGAATTTAACTGCATTATACCTTCAGGGTGAGCCATCTTTTGCATGCCTGAAGGAGCAATCATGATAGGCATTGATACATCAAAGCCTAATACATTTGTTTTCAAATCTATGTTGCTTACATCCATAAGAATTCGCGGCCTGAACCTATTTTCAGTAAACATAGATATGCAACTAAGAATTTAACATAGCACATAAGGTTAAACCTAAAGGCTTTAGGAGAGTAAGTAGATTACAGAATCCTTGAGAATGCATTTTGATTCTCTTTCAAAGTCCATTGATCCTCGGCTCCCGATGCGTAGTAGTCATAAACCATCTTTGGCAATTTCTGCTTTGCAATTGCTTCAAACTCGTTCACATTAATAATCAAATCCATTTTCCTGATGTAGTGTAGTGAAACACCAAGAGTAAATAACATGAACAGAAACAGTTGAAATAAATTCTAACACTATACAGAATTATGATCCTACGTATACAAATGCATATTATATTTTATTCAGCTTGAATTAAAGTGGAATTAACTGAGAAGAAAAGGAAAAATATAAGAGAAAAGGATGACACCTTTGTTTTGAAGAGGAGATAGCCGAAGAAAAAATGGTGAGAAAAAACAAAACAAGAGCTTGATTATATATAAGTGACAAAAGGGTGAGAATTTTGAAAATTTTTTTTTTTTTTTATTTTGACTAAAAAAAACTTTTTCTTAATATAAGGACTAAAGTTCAAAACTTTCATACTAATTTAATATAATATTTTAATAATAAACAAACAAATATTTTAAAATATTGTTTAAAATATTTGTCCTAAAATAATTATAGCATCTTATAAAAATATTTATCCCAAAATAAATGCTCCCTCCCTTCTAAATTATAAGAGAAAAAAACAAAATCACCTTTATTAAGAAAAGTAAAAACACAATCATTTGACTTATGGTTTTCTTGAAATAAAGTGGTTTGGAAGATTTAAAAAAAGTTCTAATTGATTGTTAGTTATAGAAATAATGAGAGAGAATGTAAGTTAAATGCAATTTGCATTTAATTTTACCTTGAAAGAAATGAAAGATGATTTTTTCTCTTATATTTTAGGACAAGAAAAAAAAATCCTCTTATATTTTGGGACGGAGGGAGTATCACTTTTATTTTATTTTACTTTTGGCTTATCACCGGTATTATATTTTGGCTTATCACTTTTAATTTATAACCACTGAACCAACTAACGATTGGTAATATTAAATATTTAGATCAATTGATCAATAACTTCATGTTCCTGTTAATATTTAATATTTTGATAAATAATTTAAATATTTTGATCAATTGATCAATAACTTCATGTTCCTGTTAATATTTAATATTTTGATAAATAATTTTAGGTTCCCGTTAATATTCAATATTTTGATCACTAACTTCATGTTTCCATTAAAATTCAATATTTTGATTAATAAACTTCATTTTCCCGTTAATATTCAATATTTCGATTAGTAACTTCATGTTCCCGTTAATATTCAATATTTTGATCAATAATTCATGTTCTCGTTAATATTCAATATTTTATTAAGTAACTTCATGTTCCTGTTAATATTCAATATTTGGATCAGTAACTTCATGTTCTCGCTAATATTCATTATTTTGATCAGTAACTTCGTATTCCCGTTAATATTCCAAATTTGTTCCGGTTAATTTTCAATATTTTGATCAGTAACTTCATGTTCTTGTTAATATTCATTATTTTGATCAGTAACTCCGTGTTCTCGTTAATATTCATTATTTTGATCAGTGTTCCCGTTAATATTCCAAATTTGTTTCTGTTAATATTCAAAAAAATTATCAGTAACTTATTGTTTCTGTTAATATTTAAAAATATTAGATACATAAATAATTAAAATAAACATATGTGGGTACCATATTATTATATATTTAAATCAATAGTTTAATATCCGTATCATATGTGCGTACCATATCAGTACTCGTGTTTTAAAAAAATAATAAATTAGGATTTGAATCAACAATATATTTTTCGCGTCTATAAAATAATAAACATTATTTTTGTTTGACACTATTTATAAAAATATATGAATCAATAGTAAACTTAGTCCCGTTTATAAAAATAAAATTGCTTAAAAAAATTTGATGATAATTAAAATTTTTTATAATAACCAAAAATCTTAAATTGATAAATTATAATGAAAAAATATTCAATCAAATTATATAATTCAATTAGTAATAACTATTTAATATAATTGATTAAAATCAATTTACAAATCAAATATATTAATCCATATATAAAAATATTTGAATCAACAGTTAATTATTCCTATATATAAATATTTTCGTTTTGAAATTATTTATAAAAATATTTAAATCAATAGTAAACTTATTCTCATTATTATTAAATATTTAATTAAATGTGTTAATATCAGTATCATATGCGTGTACTATATAATTATCCGGGTGTATCCGTGATATATTATTTTGTATTTTGATGGAATTGACCCCATTAAAGTTTTAATTTTAATATTTCAATTATATTATATTATATATAGATAAATATATATATATATATATATATATATATATATATATATATATATATATATATATATATATATATATATATATATATATATATATATATATATATATATATATATATATATATATATATATATATTGATCATTGATGAACTTGTACTGTTAAAATTTAAAATTTTATAAATGACAAACAAATTGTATGATTAATAAAAATATTATACAATTTTAATACTATTTATTCATACATTACTTATGCTTCATTCTATTACTATTTATTCATACATTACTTCTGTTTCATTCTGTTACTATTTATTCATATAGTACTTATGTTTCATTCGATTAGTTATGCTTATAAACACCATAGTTATTTTTAAATATGTTTTTAAGAAAAATAGTCAATAGATTTGTAACATCCCAATTTATTTAAGCATGTTTATTTATCACCAAGAATTATTAAAAATAAGATAGTGGATTAGTTGGAATCCATGCATTTAGTTGGAACGGAACTACATGGCATATTGGTAAATACTATCTAGTTGAAGGAAATAATGGTCATTGGACATTATTGCATGTACCACTTAAGGACATTTTGGACTTATCATTCCCTCTTTTTCCATTTAGAAAATTCAGAATTTGGACAATAGGAGGAAAAGAAGAAGAAACATGGATTGGAGAAGAAGAGGAAGCAAGAAGGTTCAAGCTCATCATCATGCATGTGCAAATGGTGGAAGATTTTGAGGATTTGGCTTCAAGAATCAAGTATGGCTTGATCATCATCATCATTTTCATCACCCAATCAACCAAATCAAAATCTTCATCTCAACTCAAGGTGAGTTACATAGTTAGAACTTGAGTAGGATTTAGGGTTTTGTGAAAATGCATGATATTGGGGTTAGAGTGAGAATGATCAACTACATGTTATTTTAATCAGTCATATACGTTTTCTTTTAATGCAATTGTATGCTATAGAATGTTGAAATATGAGGGAATTCGTATTTGGATTGTTGGGGGAACCAAAGGATGAGTTAGAACACTATTGGAACTGATCTTATGCAGGAAAAATGTCATTTTTAGCTTTGGTTTAGTGAGCAATCGATTGCACACCAGTGCAAATCGATTGCACTGTAAAAAATTGGCATTCTGCGCTTCTGGTTCAGTGAGCAATTGATTGTACACCAGTGCAAATCCATTGCACTTGATAGAAAATCACCCCCTTACTGTTTCGACCATAACTGGAGTTCCGTAACTCGAAATTGGGCGCCATTAGAGGCATTGGAAAGCTAACGGAAAGGGCTAAGAGATTCTTGAGCTTCTAAAACTTTATCACACTAATAATTACTAATAAAATCTATGTGAATATTCTTGTATCTTGATTACTAAAAGATAATTCTCGGATAATTGATTCGTTAACCATTCTCAAGGCCTTGGTGCCCAAGTGTTCCTTTAATTGGGTTGTAGGCATCATCGAATGAGAGGTGATGGAAATCAAAACTAGCCTTGTACACAAAATACCTTGAGGTTTATAGCTTGTGAAGCTAACCATGTGAACCAAGAGGCGAGGAGGTCTTACTACTTGGTGTAATTTGTGTACATCAATTAACAAAATGTGAATATGGTAAGGTAAACCTTAGGATACCTAGACTAAGAAACATGAATGGATGCTAGCTTAATTTTCCCTTTTCCTATCAAGCGATTACCTTAGAAATCCAACAATCTAATGGTGTAGTAAGTATGAGATGAGGGGTTAGAGGACAGACAAAAGGACAGTAACTGCGAGTAGGCACATTACATATATGTTGGCTACTTCTTGTGAAGAAATTCCAAGGATGCCCCTGTGCCACATATATTGCATGCATTCTCAGACTTTGGTCTCGGGAATGAGTCGGCTTCATAGTTCAGGAGCTATTCTTCGGGGATCAACTTCCGGGGATGTGTACCTCACCTTCTCCTTTTGTTGTTTCCTTAAGGGTAAATTTCTATGTGAGATTTATACCCAAGAAATTGGACGAGTTTAATCGTTGTAGCAATTCAATGTCGGTTCCATGGTTCTCTATAGTCATATGAGTTACTTACCGTGTAGATTGAAAAGGTATGCTTTTAGGTCTTGTTTTCGAGAGCAGATAGGCAGGTAACCCTGGAAGACCAGACCTTGAGGGTATCTTCCGAGAGAAGGCTGGTAGGTAAATCCGGAAGACCTATTCTAGAGGAAACATGTACCTAATATCCGAATATGTGATATTCTCAGAGTATCTAATCGGATGGTCAGTGGACACTCAATTGTGGTACTATGAGTTGACATGCTTTCCTGTACTAGATAGTGAGGAAACTTTAGGATCTGAGATGGATCTTTAGATGATGTATGTACCCTGTAGAGCCGAGAGGACCTATAAGATAGGGAAACTCACTGAGATTTAGAAATCTCACCCCATTAATCTTATTATTTTTCAGCTACCATGCAAGACCGAGTTTTGCTAGATGCTTGGATCAAGAGCTTTTAATCAGATGCCGTGAAGACCGTTCCTGATCTTTTCTTCCGCTGTGTATTATTATCATTGTGTAGACATATTCATTGTATACATCTTCGAGATGATTTTAAAATGTATACAGCTTATGTCATTATTTTCTGAATTTTGTATGTATTCAGTACCAATCATTATTTTCTAGACACGTATTGGTAGGGTGTTACAAGATTTAATATATTTACTTTATTTAATGATCTATAAAAAATTTCATTATATATATATATATATATATATATATATATATATATATATATATATATATATAACTTTCATATTTTATATTTCAAATAACTTAGTAGTATTAGTAAGAAATCTTATTAAAGTGAAAATAGAAAATAGTAGTTAATTTTTCTACTGGTGTGGTACGCTCAAAATGTAATAAAAATGTAAATAAGAAAAGTATATACCTGTGTATTTGTAAGGGTATTGGTGCGGTACTGGTTTGTTACCCATCAGTTCGCATGAATTTTGATATGAATACACGTGTGTTTGTACGGGTACTTATGTGTTCATTATATTATAATTTGTGTTTAACTAGATGTAGTCGACTTAATTTATTATTTATAAAGTATTTATTAATATAAAATTCACACAATTAGTAAAATGAAATATATATATATATATATATATATATATATATATATATATATATATATATATATATATATATATATATATATATATATATATATATATATATATATATATATATATATATATAATATGTTTGTTTTGGTGATCCTAAAATAATTAGGAATTGTTTATATTAGCATATATTTATAATGTTATTTAACTCATATTATTTATGTTTGTTTTTCTAGATTTTTTATTTATAAATATTTGTCTCATTTATTTCTATATTACTAACATAAATAATTATATAAAATAACACATTTTTCACGTGCTACATTTAAGTATATTTAATTTTAAACTTTAAAAGACTTGAAAAACTCTTTGATAGCGGTAATAAAAATATATATGAATAATTAAATAAAGATCTCAATCTTTGTTAGTATAATATTTTGTGTATATTTTTTTTACATAATCTTATAAGTTGTAACATGCAATTTGAATATATATATATATATATATATATATATATATATATATATATATATATATATATATATATATATATATATATATATAATTGAATTTTTCGTCTATTTTAGATTGATAACACTTATCACCCAATATTTTTTCACCAATTTGAAGAAGTATACATAATTAAAAAGATTCCTTTCTTGCAGCCCCTCTAACATGTAAAGATGGCTCCATAACACTTGAAAAACGCCATGAACATGAAGAAGTTACGAACCAAAACTACTTCAAATGCAAAGATTCCTTTCTAGCAGCCCCTCTAACTTGTTCAAGGCACCAAACTCAAATGATTTCACTTGCTTTTGAGCTATGATCCATGTGTTTTAAGCATTGTTCAAAGTTTCATTCCATTTCAAGTATAAAGTAGTGACTTTCATTCTTGTAAAGTGACTTTAATCACAAAGTCCACTTTCCTTGAGCTCCCAACTTGTTGCTTCTGCATACACTCCACCAAAAGATCAAACCAAACATGTCTAAAGCATCTAACAACTCCAAAGCATGCTTGTACTTCATCATTGAAACCATAACTTCTCATTTCTTCACAAACAAGCAATGTGGTACAAGTACCACATGTGAACTCAAACTTCTGAGTTTTTTTCCTCCACAAACCCTAAATTATGCCTATAAATAGAGGGCCTCACTCGCTTGATCATGAAGGATAGAAAAACACTTAGAAAGGGGGGGTTTGAATAAGTGTAGTTTCAAAAACTCGTAAGATAAAAATAATTTGCACAAGTATTTTTATCCTGGTTCGTTGTTAACTAAACTACTCCAGTCCACCCTATACAAGGTGATTTACCTTAACTGAGGATTTAATCCACTAATCACACGAGATTACAATGGTTTTCCACTTAGACAACTTCTAAGTCTTCTAGAGTCTTCTGATCACAACTTGATCACTCTAGGAACAACTGCTTAGAGACCTTCTAAGACTTCTCTAGAGTATATTGATCACAACCCGATCACTCTAGTCCTTTACAAATTAATGTAAACAAATTCTAAGAGTATTACAATTGCTTCTTAAAAGCGATAATCACAAACTGTGATATTTCTCTTACAGATTTAAGCTTAGACTCACTAAAGTATTACAACAGTAATGTAGTGAGGTTGACGATGAAGTTTGATAGCTTTTGAAGTGAGCAGCGTTTCAGCAAGATAGTATCAGAGATAGTTCAGAATTCATTCAAAAGTACGTCAACCTTGCTTCTTATCAGAACTTCATTTATATAGGCGTTTGAGAAGATGACCGTTGGGAGCATTTAATGCTTTGCGTATTCCGTACAGCATTGCATTTAATGTTTCACTCTTTTGTCAACTACCTCGAGCCTTGCGTTTGCTGTGACTACTGACGTTGCCGTTAATAGCTTCTAACGTTCCTTTTGTCAGTCAGCGTAGCTTGCCATCTAGTACTTGATTCTGATTTGTTCTTTGTAAGTACTACGTTGAATATTATCAGAGTACAAACAGCTTGGTGCAGAGCATCTTCTGATCTTCTGATCTTGATATGCTTCTGAGCGTGATTCCATGACTTCAGTGCTTCTGCTTCTGAACTCAAGTTCTTCTGATGCTTCAATAGACCATGTTCTGATTCTGCTTGACCATCTTCTGATGTCTTGCCAGACCATGTGCTGAAGTTGCATACTGAACCTTCTGAGTCAAAGCTTCTGAGCGCTGATTTGTGCATACTCTTTATATATTTCCTGAAAAGGAAATTGCATAGGATTAGAGTACCACATTATCTTGAGCAAAATTCATATACATTGTTTGTTAGAACAAGATTTGTTCTGATCAATTATCTTAGTTTTGATGATAACAATAATATGAATTTTGCTTAAGATAATATGGTACTCTAATCCAATGCAATTTCCTTTTCAGGGAATATATAAAGAGTACGCATAATTCAGCGCTCAGAAGCTTTGTCTCAAAGGGTTCAGCATGCCACATCAGAACATGGTCTGGCAAGACATCAGAAGATGGTCGAAGCAGAATCAGAACATGGGTCTATGGAAGCATCAGAAGAACAAGAGAACAGAAGCACTGAAGTTCTGATGGTATCACGCTCAGAAGCACTTCAAGGTCAGAAGATCAGAAGATGCTATGCACCAAGCTGTTTGACTCTGATGATATTCAAACGTTGTATTCACAAACATCAGATCAGAAGGAAGTACAAGTGGCAAGCTACGCTGACTGACAAAAGGAACGTTAAAAGCTATTCTAGGCTACGTCAGTAGACACAGCGTGAACAAGGCTCGAGGTAGTTGACAAAAGCGTATAACATTAAATGCGATGCTGTACGGAACACGCAAAGCATTAAATGCACTCAACGGTCATCTTCTCCAACGCCTATAAATATGAAGTTCTGATGAGAAGCAAGGTTAACGACTCTGAACAAAACAATTCAAATTAACTTGCTCAAACGCTGTTCAAATCAAAGCTCAGAATCTTCATCTTCATCAAAGCTCACTACATTGCTGTTGTAATATATTAGTGAGATTAAGCTTAAACGTTAAGAGAAATATCACAGTTTGTGATTATCGCTTTTAAGAAGCATTTGTAATACTCTTAGAATTGATTACATTAAGTTGTAAGGAACTAGAGTGATCGTGTGGATCAGAATACTCTAGGAAGTCTTAGAAGTGATCTAAGCAGGTTGTAACTAGAGTGATCGTGTGGATCAGTAGACTCTAGAAAAGTCTTAGAGGGTATCTAAGCAGTTGTTCCTGGAGTGATCAGTGTGTGATCAGAAGACTCTGGAAGACTTAGTTGCTGACTAAGTGGAGAACCATTGTAATCCGTGCGATTAGTGGATTAAATCCTCAGTTGAGGTAAATCATCTCTGCGGGGGTGGACTGGAGTAGTTTAGTTAACAACGAACCAGGATAAAAATAACTGTGCATTTATTTTTATCTGTCAAGTTTTTTAAAGCTACACTTATTCAAACCCCCCCTTTCTAAGTGTTTTTCTATCCTTCAATTGGCATCAGAGCGCCGGTTCTAAGGTGCAAGCACTTAACCGTGTTTAGAAAAGATTCAGGAAGAGAAAAACGCTTCAGTAAAAGATGGTTGATGAAAGTGAAAAGTCTACACCTACACCTGCATCTACATCTGGCTCTGCTGAGCAATACAACGGTAACAATGGTTATACTAGACCGCCGGTATTTGATGGTGAAAACTTTGAATACTGGAAAGATAAACTGGAAAGTTACTTTCTTGGTCTAGATGGTGATCTATGGGATCTTCTGATGGATGGTTACAAACATCCAGTAAATGCCAGAGGCGTAAAGCTGACAAGGCAAGAAATGAATGATGATCAGAAAAAGCTTTTCAGGAATCATCATAAATGCAGAACTGTTTTGGTGAATGCTATCTCTCATGCTGAGTATGAGAAGATATCTAACAGGGAAACGGCCTATGACATATATGAGTCCTTGAAAATGACTCATGAAGGAAATGCTCAAGTCAAGGAGACTAAAGCTCTAGCTTTAATCCAGAAGTATGAAGCCTTCAAGATGGAGGATGATGAAGACATTGAAAAGATGTTTTCAAGATTTCAAACTCTTACTGCTGGATTGAGAGTTCTTGACAAGGGATACACCAAGGCTGATCATGTAAAGAAGATCATCAGAAGCTTACCCAGAAGATGGGGTCATATGGTGACTGCATTCAAGATTGCAAAGAATCTGAATGAAGTTTCTCTGGAAGAGCTTATCAGTGCCTTGAGGAGTCATGAAATAGAGCTGGACGCAAATGAGCCTCAAAAGAAAGGTAAGTCTATTGCATTAAAATCAAATATCAAGAAATGCACTAACGCTTTTCAGGCTAGAGAAGAAGATCCTGAAGAATCAGAATCTGAAGAAGAAGATGAACTGTCTTTGATCTCCAGAAGGCTAAATCAACTCTGGAAGACCAAGCAAAGGAAGTTCAGAGGCTTCAGAAGTTCAAAGAAATTTGAACGTGGAGAATCTTCTGATGACAGAAGATTTGACAAGAAGAAGGTCATGTGCTATGAATGCAATGAGGCTGGACACTTCAAGAATGAATGTCCAAATCTTCAGAAGGAAAATCCCAAGAAGAAGTTTCATAAGAAGAAAGGTCTTATGGCAACCTGGGATGAGTCAGAAGATGATTCAGAATCTGAAGATGAGCAGGCCAACTGTGCGCTGATGGCGACAGAAGATGACGGATCAGAATCTACATCAGAATCAGATTCTGAAGAGGTATTTTCTGAACTTACTAGAGATGAGTTAGTTTCCGGTCTAACTGAACTTCTGGAACTCAAGTCTCAGATTAGTCTCAAATACAAAAAGCTGAAAAAGCTATTTGAATTTGAAACAAAGAAGCTTGAGTTGGAAAATTCTGAATTAAAAGAAAAACTTTTAAAATTATCCAATAATGTTGGATCTCCTTCTGATTCAGAAAAATCCACTCCTAGTCTAAACCATATTCTGAAAGAATATGATTTAAGTTTCAGGAAGTTCTTATCTAGAAGTATTGGCAGAAGTCAGCTAGCTTCTATGATATATGCTGTGTCTGGAAACAAAAGAGTTGGCATTGGTTTTGAGGGTGAAACCCCATACAAACTTGAACCTGTTGATGAAATGAAATTCACATACAAGCCATTGTATGATCAGTTCAAGTATGGCCACTCCCATGATATTAGGCACACTTCACATGCTCAAAGTTTTCACATAACACACACCAAAAAGCATGTGACACAACCTAGGAAATATCATGAAACTCACATTAAGAATTATCATGCTGTTCCTCCTATTGCTTATAATGTTAAACCCAAGTTCAATCAGAACTTGAGAAAATCTAACAAGAAAGGACCCAAAAAGATGTGGGTACCTAAGGATAAGATTATTCCTATTGCAGATATCCTTGACTGCAAAAAGGACAAAGCACAACATGTCATGGTACCTGGACTCTGGATGCTCACGATACATGACAGGAAGAAGGTCTATGTTCCAAGACCTGGTGCTTAAGTCTGGAGGAGAAGTCAAGTTTGGAGGAGATCAGAAGGGCAAGATAATTGGCTCTGGAACTATAAAGTCTGGTAACTCTCCTTCCATTTCTAATGTACTTCTTGTAGAAGGATTAACACATAACCTCTTATCTATCAGTCAATTGAGTGACAATGGTTATGATATAATCTTTAATCAAGAGTCTTGCAAGGCTGTAAATCAGAAGGATGGCTCAATCCTATTTACAGGCAAGAGGAAGAACAACATTTATAAGACAGATCTGCAAGATCTTATGAGTCAGAATGTGACTTGTCTTATGTCTGTTTCTGAAGAGCAGTGGGTCTGGCACAGAAGATTAGGTCATGCTAGTTTGAGAAAGATTTCTCAGATTAACAAACTGAATCTTGTCAGAGGACTCCCTAATCTGAAATTCAAATCAGATGCTCTTTGTGAAGCATGTCAGAAGGGCAAGTTCTCCAAACCTGCATTCAAGTCCAAGAATGTTGTTTCTACCTCAAGGCCATTAGAACTCTTGCACATTGATCTGTTTGGCCCAGTCAAAACAGCATCTGTCAGAGGGAAGAAATATGGATTAGTCATCGTAGATGATTATAGCCGCTGGACATGGGTAAAATTCTTGAAACACAAGGATGAGACTCATTCAGTGTTCTTTGATTTCTGCATTCAGATTCAATCTGAAAAAGAGTGTAAAATCATAAAGGTCAGAAGTGATCATGGTGGTGAATTTGAGAACAGATCCTTTGAAGAATTCTTCAAAGAAAATGGTATTGCCCATGATTTCTCTTGTCCTAGAACTCCACAGCAAAATGGGGTTGTAGAACGAAAGAATAGGACTCTGCAAGAAATGGCCAGAACCATGATCAATGAAACCAATATGGCTAAGCATTTCTGGGCAGAAGCAATAAACACTGCATGCTATATTCAGAATAGAATCTCTATCAGACCTATTCTAAATAAGACTCCTTATGAATTGTGGAAGAATAGAAAGCCCAACATTTCATATTTCCATCCTTTTGGATGTGTATGCTTTATTCTGAACACTAAAGATCATCTTGGTAAGTTTGATTCCAAAGCTCAAAAATGTTTCCTTCTTGGATATTCTGAACGCTCAAAAGGCTACAGAGTATACAATACTGAAACATTGATTGTAGAAGAATCAATCAATATCAGGTTTGATGATAAGCTTGGTTCTGAAAAACCAAAGCAGTTTGATAATTTTGCAGATTGTGATATTGATATATCAGAAGTTGTTGAGCCAAGAAGCAACGCATCAGAAGCAGAGCTTCCCAGAAGCAAAGAATCTGAAGATCAAGTATCAGCTTCTCTGGAGAATCTAAGCATATCAGAAGAACCATCTGTCAGAAGATCATCCAGACTCATCTCCGGTCATTCAGAAGATGTCATTCTTGGAAAGAAGGATGATCCAATCAGAACAAGAGCATTCCTTAAGAACAATGCAGACTGTCAATTAGGTCTTGTATCTTTGATCGAGCCAACTTCTGTTGATCATGCTCTAGAAGATCCAGACTGGATAATTTCTATGCAAGAAGAATTGAATCAGTTTACAAGGAATGATGTTTGGGATCTTGTTCCTAGACCAGATGGATTCAATATAATCGGTACAAAATGGGTCTTCAGAAACAAGCTCAGTGAGAAAGGTGAAGTGGTAAGGAACAAAGCCAGACTGGTGGCTCAGGGTTATAGTCAGCAAGAGGGGATTGACTATACAGAAACCTTTGCACCGGTGGCCAGGTTAGAATCTATTCGTCTATTAATTTCTTTTGCCACTCAACATAACATCACTCTCTATCAAATGGATGTTAAGAGTGCCTTCTTAAATGGTTATATAGATGAAGAAGTTTATGTCCATGAACCTCCTGGTTTTGAAGACTCTATGTCTCCTAATCATGTTTTTAAACTAAAGAAATCATTGTATGGATTGAAACAGGCTCCCAGAGCTTGGTATGAACGCTTAAGTTCTTTCCTTCTGGATAATGGTTTCACTAGAGGAAAAGTGGACACTACTCTCTTTTGTAAAACCTTTAAAAGGGATATTTTAATTTGTCAAATATATGTAGATGATATTATTTTTGGAACATCTAATGCTACACTTGGAAAGGAGTTTGCTGAGTCTATGCAGGCTGAGTTTGAAATGAGCATGATGGGAGAACTCAAGTATTTCCTTGGAATACAAATAAATCAAACATCAGAAGGAACGTATGTTCACCAAACCAAGTATGTGAAGGAACTTCTGAAGAAGTTTAATCTTCTAGACTGCAAAGAAGCCAAAACTCCTATGCATCCAACATGCATCCTAGGTAAGGATGAGGTAAGTAAGAAGGTAGATCAGAAGTTATACAGAGGTATGATTGGATCTCTTCTATATTTGACTGCTTCTAGACCTGACATTCTGTTCAGTGTTTGTTTGTGTGCTAGATTCCAATCAGATCCTAGAGAATCTCATTTAACTGCTGTTAAGAGAATTCTAAGGTATCTGAAAGGTACTACTAATGTTGGCTTAGTTTACAGAAAATCTAAAGAATACAACTTAGTAGGATTCTGCGATGCTGATTATGCTGGAGACAGAATTGAAAGAAAAAGTACTTCAGGAAGTTGCCAATTTCTTGGAAGTCATTTGATCTCCTGGTACAGCAAGAAGCAAGCAACTATTGCTCTATCAACAACAGAAGCAGAATATGTCGCTGCTGCTGGTTGTAGTACACAGATGCTCTGGATGAAGAGTCAGCTGGAAGATTATCAGATATTTGAGATTGATTCAGAAACTCTTTTAAAGCAAAACAGCTGTAACGTTTTATCTCAGGATGGTAAACCTGTCGTTACTGTTCATGGATAAGCGCGCGTGCAGTTGAAGGGACGCCGACCATAGGTAAATGTGCTAGTCACGTCTTTTGTCATTATTATCTCTCCTCACGTCACGTAACATTAAATGCTTTTCATCATTTACTCTCTTTCAGTTTTTCTTTATATTCTTCAAACACCTCTCCTTCCCTCTCATATTTTCTCTATTCACTCTATCTTTTTGCATTCATATCAAACCCTACCTGTTCATTATCTGCAAATCCATCATGAACTCTTCATCAAGCCCAGGAAACCATGGTAAAGATCAAAACAACAAGAGGAAAGCTGTTGAAACATCGCCCTCCAAACCCAAAAAGATAAAGATCACCTATGACCCTCTCAAGGTGAATCCATTCGAGGCTATGCTTTCTGGAAACTATTCTAGACGTGTGTTTCATCCCCCTGGTGAAAGCCCTCCATCATCTCCATCTTCTTCCTCATCCTGTTTCCTTCTAGACTCAACTTCCTCTTCATCTAACCTTTCCTCTCCCTTAACCCATTCCGAAGAAATCTCTTCATCTTCACCTGCTGAGAATGTTGTCTCTGATAAAGATCGTGGAAGATCTGCGTCAGAACCAAGTCTCCCTGACCCCTCGCCTGGAAGTCCAAGAAGCAGTCAATGAGGCGTTTCACTCCTTCATGGCATGCTGGCACAGACTTTGTCTTAGCTAGGGTCTTAGGTTTTGGTCTTTGTAGTTTTCTTTTCCTTGTTGCATCTGCTTGTTAAACATCCTCATGTAATATCTTTTGATTATCAATGAAAAGTTTCCTTGATTTACATTCCAGTAATTTTATTTGTCGTTTTATTGCATCTGAATCTTTTGAAATATTCTTTTTGATGTTATGACAAAAAGGGGGAGAAGATAAATGATAAATGATTTGATTAAATCTATCAGTTGCTGGGTAAAGCTCCCACACATTCACTAACAAGAACTGCAAGTTCTATATGGTTTAAGTGTTTTGCAGGTATAAAGAAGTGAAGAGAATCTTCAAAGCAAACACAAGAAGCAAAACCATGGAAACTGAAGCAAGCTGAGTGCTATCAAGCTTCAGAAATCAGAAGCAAGAAAGAAGAATGAATCAGAAGCACTAATAATAGAATTTGATCCATATTTGTCTATTTGCTTTGACAAAATTCTATTTGCTCTGATACATTATTTTAGCCTATATGGCTCTGATACATATCATGTGTTCAAATATACATTTTATGTTCTGACTCGTTCATGCTGACTTTTGTCGTTTAGTTTTTGTTCTGTAACATTTCAGGATGTAGAGATGCTCAGATGATGCTCTGGTACATTCAACAATGTTCTGATACAAATCTAGCATGAAGTGATGTTGGTAGAAATTCAAAGCTCTGAAGCTATCCGAGGGAAGCAGAAATCAGAAGCTGCGAATGTTCTAAAGATCCAGAAAACTCAAGTTCTGAAGCTGTCCTAAATGGAAGCAGAAATCAGAAGCTGTGAATGTTCAGAAGATCAAAGAAATTCAAGTTCTGAAGCTGTCCTAGATGGAAGCAGAAGTCAGAAGCTGTGAATGTTCAGAAGATCAAAGAAATTCAAGTTCTGAAGCTGTCCTAGATGGAAGCAGAAATCAGAAGCTGTGAGTGTTCTAGGGATCTAAGGAAATTCTAGTTCTGAAGCTGTCCAATGGAAGCAGAAGTCAGAAGCTAGGAATTCTCTAAAGACAGAAGCTTATATGATCGTCTCTACCGAAATAATCAGGGAAGTCTTTTATTAAAGTTCTTCGAGTATTTATTTCAGGGGGAGATTATTTATCTCAGGGGGAGATTGTTAATCTCAGGGGGAGACATATTCATATGCTTATGCTATAGCTGTGTAATTTGTCTTTTGCCGTATGTTCTTTCTGATCGCAAATTCATATCATTTATATATGTTTTTGTCATCATCAAAAAGGGGGAGATTGTTAGAACAAGATTTGTTCTGATCAATTATCTTAGTTTTGATGATAACAATAATATGAATTTTGCTTAAGATAATATGGTACTCTAATCCAATGCAATTTCCTTTTCAGGGAATATATAAAGAGTACGCATAATTCAGCGCTCAGAAGCTTTGTCTCAAAGGGTTCAGCATGCAACATCAGAACATGGTCTGGCAAGACATCAGAAGATGGTCGAAGCAGAATCAGAACATGGGTCTATGGAAGCATCAGAAGAACAAAAGAACAGAAGCACTGAAGTTCTGATGGTATCACGCTCAGAAGCACTTCAAGGTCAGAAGATCAGAAGATGCTATGCACCAAGCTGTTTGACTCTGATGATATTCAAACGTTGTATTCACAAACATCAGATCAGAAGGAAGTACAAGTGGCAAGCTACGCTGACTGACAAAAGGAACGTTAAAAGCTATTCTAGGCTACGTCAGTAGACACAGCGTGAACAAGGCTCGAGGTAGTTGACAAAAGCGTATAACATTAAATGCGATGCTGTACGGAACACGCAAAGCATTAAATGCACTCAACGGTCATCTTCTCCAACGCCTATAAATATGAAGTTCTGATGAGAAGCTAGGTTAACGACTCTGAACAAAACAATTCAAATTAACTTGCTCAAACGCTGTTCAAATCAAAGCTCAGAATCTTCATCTTCATCAAAGCTCACTACATTGCTGTTGTAATATATTAGTGAGATTAAGCTTAAACGTTAAGAGAAATATCACAGTTTGTGATTATCGCTTTTAAGAAGCATTTGTAATACTCTTAGAATTGATTACATTAAGTTGTAAGGAACTAGAGTGATCGTGTGGATCAGAATACTCTAGGAAGTCTTAGAAGTGATCTAAGCAGGTTGTAACTAGAGTGATCGTGTGGATCAGTAGACTCTAGAAAAGTCTTAGAGGGTATCTAAGCAGTTGTTCCTGGAGTGATCAGTGTGTGATCAGAAGACTCTGGAAGACTTAGTTGCTGACTAAGTGGAGAACCATTGTAATCCGTGCGATTAGTGGATTAAATCCTCAGTTGAGGTAAATCATCTCTGCGGGGGTGGACTGGAGTAGTTTAGTTAACAACGAACCAGGATAAAAATAACTGTGCATTTATTTTTATCTGTCAAGTTTTTTAAAGCTACACTTATTCAAACCCCCCCTTTCTAAGTGTTTTTCTATCTTTCATTGTTATCATCAAAACTAAGATTATTGATCAGAACAATTCTTGTTCTAACAATCTCCCCCTTTTTGATGATGACAAAAACATATATAAATGATATGAATTTGTAATCAGAATAACAGACGGCTAAAGACAATTACACAGTTATAGCATAAGCATATAAACATAATGTGAATGTGTCTCCCCCTGAGATTAACAATCTCCCCCTGAGATGAATAATCTCCCCCTGAAATTAATACTAGAAGAATTTTATAAATAAAAGACTTCTCTGAGTATTTCAGTAGAGACGTTCACATATGCTTGAACTTCAGAACATTCAGTGCTTCCGATTTCTGCTTCCATAGGACAGCTTCAGAACATTGAATTTCTTTAGATCCTCAGAACATTCATAGCTTCTGATTCCTGCTTCCATCGGACAGCTTCAGAACTTGAATTTCTTTGATCCTCGGAACATTCACAGCTACTGATTCTTGCTTCCAGCGGACAGCTTCAGAGCTTGAATTTCTTCTTGAATTATTCCATGCTAGATTGTATCAGAACATTGTTGAATGTACTTGAGCATCGTCAGAGCATCTTCTACATTCTGAAATGTTACAGAACAAACTCCACAACAAAAGTTGTAGCATGAATAAATCATAACTTATCACATATATATATCAGAACATACACGATGCATCAGATTTTATATGATAAGATATAGGATTATCAGAACATGTTAAGGACAGAAAATAAGTTAATGCATATTCTATCAGAATATCATAACACTTCTTTCTTCCTGCTTCTGATTCTGAAGCTTCATAGCACTCAGCTTGCTTCAGTTTCCATGAGCATATTCCTTTTACAGAATTTGCGATTCCTCATGATTTTGCTTCTAATGTTGAGCTTTCAATCCTGCAAAACAACTTAGAAACATATGAAGCTTGCAGCTTCTGTTAGTAATATGGGGGCTTTCTTCCCAGCAACTGCTAATATAAATCAAATCATTTATCACTATTTCTCCCCCTTTTTGTCATAACATCAAAAAGAATGTAAAAGATTCAGATGTAACCACAGGACAAATGGAAAGAGAAACAAATAGTCATTGATAAAATAAGCAGAAGTACAAGAGTTATGCAGAATAAGCTTTTCATTGATTAAACCAACAGAATTACAAAAGATGTATGCTGAATAAGCAGATGCAACAACCAAAGAAAACTACAAAGACCAAAGACTAAGACCCTAGCCTAGACAAAATCTACGCCAGTATGTCATGAATCCGGTCAGTGATCTTCTGGAAGGTCTTCAGCTTCTGCACCTTCCAACTCAACATCCGAGTCTGACTCAGAAGCAGCCACAGCATATTCTGGCTCGGGCAACACAGAAGCTCCAACTTCCAATGCCTGAAGAATAGCTGCAAGGTTTGTTGGAGGAATTGGACCAGCAACTTCTGCAGGATAAACCACTTCTGGAAAGACCATGTGAGGAGCGCTTTCAGAAGGGTTCATTCTGAACCAATTGAACAGCCATTGAAAATCTCCAGTCAGCACTGGAAACCTTGGTCTCCATACCACAATGTCTCTGCAGGGGTTTCCTTCTTCCCTCTCATCTGCATGTATCCTCTCTTCAAGAACTCTTCTGTTCCTGATGAGATGGTGATAGCTGCTTTCACCAACTTCCAAGAGAAGACCACGAGCACCAGGTGCTTCAGTCATGATCCTTCTCTGGACATCCGTAGCCCTAACCAGAAAATCCTGGAGAAAGGTGTCCCAGAGGTTGCAGGTAGCGTACTCATCCAGATGATTAAGGTGAGCAGCACCCAGAATCTCCAACCAGCTATTTACATCTGAGTGTAAAAGCTCTAGATAAGCATGAGTGGTAGGTGTAGGAGGGTTGACTGTGAATCTGGAGTCAGGAAATACAAAACTGTAGGGGTTAGGTGTTCTGGTGGGAAAAGGGTGTGAGAGCGGTGAGGAGATATCTGAGATAGGTAGAGGGAGAAAGGATATCAGATGGTGAAGATGGTGGTTCCAGAGAGGTGAAAGAAAAAGAAGAGGTGGTGGAGATCTGTGAAGAGGGAGGTGATTCAGGGATACCTTCAAGGGGTTGATACACACGTCTAGAGTAGTTTCCAGACATCATAGCTTCAAAAGGATTCACCTTGAGAGGATCGTAGGTGATCCTTACCCTTTTTGGTTTGTTTTCAGGTTCATCAGATGCCATTCTCTTTTGTTTGCGGTCAGTTTCTTGATTTGATGAGCTTGACGAAGGATTCATGGTGACTTTGCAGATAGTGAGAACCGCTAGGGTTTATGATATGAATGCAAAGAGAAAGAGAGAGAGAGAGAGAGAGAGAGAGAGAGAGAGAGAGAGAGAGAGAGAGAGAGAGAGAGAGAAAAAAGGAAACTGAATGCAAGAAAGAGAAATATAAGAGGGAAAAGAAGCGTTTGAAGAATATAAAAGAAAAAAAAATAAACTGAAATGATGAATAGCATTTAATGTTACGTGACACGAGGAGAGAGAAATTATGACAAATGAAGTGATAGAACAGTTACCTATGAAAGGCGCCTCCTCCACTGCATGCATGCTTGTCCAAATAGGGTAGACACGTGTTACCATCTGGAAAGCTAGATACAGTTGTATTTACTTTAAAAGATATTCTGAATCAACTTAGACAATGAAACGTTAGTAATAAACGAGTCACTACTTCTAATTGATTTAAGATCAGAACTTCTTGTAAAACATTAATCCAATCTCATTTCAGAAGATAGCCATACATAAGATTTTCTCATCTTCTCATTCTGGGCATAAATCCATACTGATATTCTTCAGAATGAACTTAAACCTATCTTCAGCCAGGGGTTTTGTAAAGATATCAGCCCACTGATGGTCTGTATCCACAAAGTTTAAAGATAAAACACCCTTCTGAACATAGTCCCTTATGAAATGATGTTTAATCTCAATATGTTTAGCTTTTGAATGTAAGATAGGATTCTTAGATAAACATATAGCAGAAGTAATATCACAGAAGATAGGAATGTTACTCTCAAATATTTGATAATCTTCTAACTGACTTTTCATCCAGAGCATTTGTGTGCTACAACCAGCAGCTGTCATACCCCGAAATTTGCCCATCTCGTTTCATCTGAAGGGTACAAGAGATTAGAGGTCCTCCAAAAAAAGGTCAACAAAAACATCTTTTAGGTCAAAGCTCATAACTTGAGCATGGAAGCTTCAATTGATATGAAACCAAAGAGGTCATTTAGAGGACTCTTTGAGCTTTCTAAAAAGTCCTAGAATGCATTTATATGATTAAAATTGAGAGAGGTACGCATGGTTGAAGTTGGGAAAATTTCAAGGAAGACATAAAACCCTAAGTGAAGAATTTTGGATTTCTTGGTTAATAGGCCTAAGATTCTCACTTCAAACATGGTCATGACCTTGTAGGAGACCTCTAAATCCATAATCACCCTTTTATAATTTTATTTACTATTTATTTGAATTTTTTATTCATTTAAATATCAAATAAACTTAGAAAAAATATCAAAATAAATGGATTAAATTGTATGGATCATTTTCAATCATCCAAGGGGCCCAAATAACAAATTCAAGAGGTCCAAATTCAATGGCATTTGGTTGGAAAAGAGGGAGGGTCTTAAAGTAAAAAAGTTTCATGGTATTTTTCAAAAGAAAATTCCTCCTCTCTTATCTAAGCCCAAAGAAGCCCTAAAGGAGACTCCATATATATTCTAAATATTCACAAAAGAAAGGGGGGACGAAAAGTGGCAAGCCATTAGGGTTTTAAAAAAGGAAAATATTCAAGAAACTAGGGCAAGGCCAAGGTTCAATTTCCAGGCGTCCCCTAGCAATTTGAAGCATCCATTCGTACTCCTAAAGTTCCCAGGAATTGATTCAAGCACCTGCACGACCCCTAAGCTCCCTCAACACTGCATTGTTCATCTTCCTCTATGGTAAAGCTTTCTTGAAATTCGTATTCATGGTTTCTTGAATTACTAACGTATTATGGGTGCATAGTTGTGTTCAGGAGGTCATTTAAGACAGATGCAACGTAAGACATGTGACTATAAGGGCCTGGATCGGAGCCCATCATGATTAGGGCACGAAGCCTCTGTTGCTTCGTATCTCACGCGCCAAGAACTTTCAGCCAAAACTAATATCACCAATGGACTCGCAGGGTATGAAATAGGGGGGGTAGGGTTAACCTTGAGCGTTTTTTTGAGTTTTCGCAGGGCTCAAATGGTGGTTCGGCCGGAGAAGATGGCGGAAAACCGCCGCCGGCGGCAGATCTGAGAATGCCAGTCTCAAGATCAGACACGCGTGGCATTTTCCAGCAAGATGATTGGACAGTCAGCACAGGTTCTCTTTCTCTCTCTGTGTGGCATGAGTTTACTCGCCGGTCAAAAAGTCTTCATCTTCCCCTCTCAACGTCATTGGCCAATTAAAACAGCCCTGGGGCCCACGCGTTGGTTTTTTTGCTTTAGTCATTATATTGGTTATGTTTTAATATTTAATTAATAAGTTTGGTACATTAACAACTAATGAGCGCAGCATAGATGGCAAGGGGTAAAGAGGTATGATTTCAAGGTCCTGGGTTCGACCCCAGGATTTTGCAATTATTTTCTGCGCATTCTCGCCTCCAGATCCAGCGTGCTTCAGCCAACACATGCCCACAATGAACACTCAGTTAGCAGCCATTGGATCTTCTATTATCCAAATCTAACGCACACAAGGTTGAGGGTTTACCATGGGCACTCAAAGGCAACCATACAGAATCAAAACCAGGTTTTCTTTAGGTTTTTTTATTATTATTATTTTATTTAAATTACTTAGATTAAAGGTTAATTAACATTAACTAATATAATTAATTTATTTAATTAAGGGTAGAAATAAAATTAGGAGTTGGATTGTAAATAATTAGGATTATCCTGGTTAGGTTTATTCTCTCGATTATTTTGATTACTCGATTATTCGAGTTAATTAATTTAATTAATTTTAACTATAAAAAACACAAACCCTAGGAGTGTGTAACCAAAATATTAGGGTTCGCCCAATCCCATTGCCCATTTTGCGAAACATTAACCCTTCATTTAATTCTCTCCTCGGCCCGACTAAAGCTATTAGTCGCATTAGACGAGAGATAAAACAATAAAACACCAACCCTTAATTAATTCTCTTCTCGACCCGACTAAAGCTATTAGTCGCATTAGACGAGAGATAAAAATTAATTATAAATCTAAAACACATTCAATTTGCTGCCCGCGACGATCAATCTATCGATCTGAGTAACCAGCAATGCCCATTAACCTGTTAGCTATACTGATCAAATCTATTGATCACCGCATCTAACAGTGCCATATTAAAGCAGGGTTGTACGCCCAAACAATTCAAAATACACTAAACCACGACACTACAGAAATTCACCCCTTCACTTCAAACCCTGCGATGTTCACAACTACGATAAGGTAATTCAAAATACCTTCGAACTTTGCATTTCAAAACTACGATAGGCCATTCAAAAAGCCTTCAAACAACTTCAAAACACCTCCATAATCAAATTCAATTCTAAGGCGTACAATCATGTGCCCGAACTACGTTGACTCTGATCCTCCATAAGGAGGTACGTAGGCACTTGGTAACAAGGCGAGTCTCCCCCCTTACAATTTCAATTCACTTTTAAATCTCAATTTTCACCCTTTTCAAATGCCATAAACCTTATCTTTACAATGTTAGCCTTTAGGAAAGGGTTGAGGGTGCCTAACACCTTCCCTTAACCTGATTATAATAACTTACCCTGAATCTCATATCTACGTAGGGTTTCCTATTCGCCCTTCAGAATAGGTGGCGACTCTAAACCTTTCAATTTTAGGGCAGGTTGCTACAGCTGGCGACTCTGCTGGGGACTAGTGATAACAAAATTGTAAATTATTATGCTCCTATAGGTTTGGCAGGGTTTAGGATTTTTGGCAAACTTTTTTAGGTTTTGGCGAATTTTTTAGGGTTTGGCTAATTCGCCATTTTAGGGTTTATGGTTTATTATAGATATTTAAATTTTATTTATTTATTTATTTACTTGCAATTTCAATTATTTACAACAATTACATTTATTTACAATAATTTAATTAAATATTTGTTTACGTGAATATTTGCTATTTTACTGCACTTTTTGGGTATATATAAATTGCGTTAAACCTAAGCGTGGGAATTATAATAATGACCAGAGGGGAATTACATCACCTACGAGTCTTATTATAATTCCACTCAGAGTGGGTTGAATATCCGGAAAGGTCTGATACGAGGCTTGACCTTGTTGAGGGCTGGACTTGGTATTTGGCTGATCTCTCTGGGAACCTACCCCTAAAACTCGAACCTCATGGATAAAATGAGTTGTTCTAAAATCCAAAGAGACAAAAAGTCTCAGAGGCTACGAACGACCCCATGAGACCTTCTAGAACATACCAATGGGAAGGGTAGGCACCCTAAGCCGTTACGTCGGACCTATGAACCTAGGGCTTATGTGCTTACGTGCTTATTATATATGCAATTTATATACTGCGAATGCCTTGCATTTTAATTTTTGCAGGTACTCCTACGCGTCCCCTGGCCTGCAGGGACTCTATTTCCAAGTCCATGTCCTTCCCACAAAGGAAATCTACCTTTATGCACGTTGATTGGCCTCTCGATGGCCATGAAACCTAGTGACTGTCATGAACGGTCACTCCGCGCCCGCACCTACGCACTCCCTAACCTGTGGGGAGTTACCTTTGATATCTTTGTATTTTACAACTACGTGTCCTCCCCACGAAGGACATCTTCGTTTACGCACATCGATTGGCCTCTCGATGGCCATGCGATTCGGTGACTATCTTGAACGGTCACCCAGTGTTTACAACTACGTATCCCCTAGCCGGTAGGGATTCTACTTCTAAAAAAATCACATCCTTCATACAAAGGAAAACTTCATTAGCATGCGTTCGATTAGCCTCTCGATGGCTATGAGATCTAGTGACTGTCCTGAACGGTCACTCCATGCTTGTTTCCGCGCACCCTCTAACTTGTAGGGTTTGGATTCCCATATCTACGTCTTTCATCCCTAGCATGTAGGGATTTCTCTTCATCCGATATCGTTCTTAGATAGGTTGTGTTCCGCATAGAGAACCTTCCCACGAGGGACAACTTCGTTGGTACAAGTCGAATGGCCTCTCGATGGCCATGAGACTTGGTGACTGTCTGGAACGGTCACCAGCCGCTACCTTCTGCATATTCCCTAATCTAAGGGATTTCCATTGACGTATCGTAACATCTATCTTGTAAGGATTTCACTAGGGTCTAATGTCGCCTCTAAGGCTATCCCTAGGATTATACGTCACACGTCTGCATTGCACACAAGGAGTTATAATACAAGGAGTCTCTCGCATTCGCATTTACATTTTCATGCATTCATGCATTTACATTTGCATCTTCGCCCGCATCCACGCTTCCCGTGCTAGCTGATTTCCCGAAACTCGCAAAGAAGACAATCAAAGGATCGTAGACTATGGAAAAAGGAGGATAAATTATCGAGAACGAACTTGGTCTCACTAAGAAAAAAGAGGATGCCTTTCGCCACGCCAGCCGCATGTCCGTGCCTTGTCGTAACAGGATTATAAATATAGCGAAGGTTATTGCCGAGCAAGGATTAGTTCAACAAAGAAGTTCCCCATAGATACACTCAAGATGTATCTAGTCATCAGGGGGTTCATCTTAGAACATATCAAACTTACGAGGACGCTCTACGATAACCTGGGGGCAAGGATCAGTCCAACTGCGGCAATATCCTGAACAAAGGTGCATAAAGACGATGGAGAGAAGGCAACGTGTGTTAACTCCATACCTAGGGGCAAAAAGGCCATATGTTTTTCTATCAATCTACAAACTTTGAAGGTTGCAAATGGTGTGGTGCTATCCTTAGAAAAAAGCAAAAGAGGTTCAGTCAAAGGAAACTCATGAAGTTCCGATACGACGAAAACCCACCGCTTACAATTATTTCCGACAGGTTTGACGTGCCCAAGGAAAATTCGAGGTCGCCCTTACTTCTACAAGTCTAAAGAGCTAAGGAGTGAAGCAAGATCAATGGATTTACAAAGGAGATTGTCCCTAGGACTAATAGGTGTTTATCATGTCAAAATTTCAACCCCTACAATCGCTAAGTGTCACTCAGGATAAAAGTTGTACCTTCGAATTAGCAATTCTAATGGGATGACCATGCAGGTTTTGGAGTCAGTTCATTCGCTCACTACTACGACTTTCCAGTCGCACACTTCTATTTTTAGGATCATTAATAAACTTAAGGGAGAATGATGAATACAAATAACTAAGTTCAGCTAAACATATGCTTTCAAGGTAAAACCGAGCCGAGGATGTACAGGCATTGTTTCAATTCCCAAACAGCGGAGATATAAGGATGTTAATCCCTCGTTACCCCCTCGAGCCAGGAGTTGGAGTTTGTTTCTACTTTTCAAATAAACCTTGATTTCAACCAGGGGCAGGGTAGATTTTGACTAATTCAATGGTGTATTTTGGTTGTCAAGAGAATCAGTCAATCCAAGCAAGATTCAAGCACAAAGGTTCAAGCATAAGGTTCAAGCATATATTTCTTCCTCGCATTCATCCAAGATTGAGGAGGCAATGGAGATAACATTCCCAAACAATCTTCTTCCTCAATACATCATTCAAGATCGAGGACGTATCAAAGTCGAAGCTTTCAAAATCAACATGGCAGTCACAACAGTCAAATATCCAAGGATCAAATCTCAAAGGAGTATTCACAGAAAGGGGGAAAAACGCCCGCTAAGCCAAAATGAAAATTTCATGACTTAGGCAAAATTTAGGGCATCCCGATGGATCAAATTCGAAGGAATTGGTTCATGCAAAAGTAAGGGATAAAAACAAAGGCGAAATACAAAGGATAATCTTGTGACTGCTAAACCATCAAAGCTTCACATCAATGCTTGGATCTTCACAACATTTTCATTAATGCTTGGATCTCTACTAAGGCTTTTGCTTAACATCGAGACTAAAACAATTCTCTTACATACAAAGCACATCCATTGGATTAGGCGAATTTCTAGGATTTGGAGAACATCAAGGAGAAAGGGGTGGGATAAATAAAACTTTGAGCCTTATATCCATTGTTTCTTAAAACATGAACCAAGCCAAGTTACAACATTCAAAAGTCCTAATTGAGGCAATGTTAACCACGAAAGCATATTAAGCAGAATTCTGTTATACTGACTCCTAAGGTTTGTTAAAACTATTTCTAATCACTACGCTTCTTCAAGCATTCATTCCTAATCATCCAGTCCTAATTCATAACGGACTTCGATTCCAAAACTTGCATACGCATCGCATTGGAGTTACTTCTCGAGGATACAACGTCATCTACGAGTATACACTTAGCATCAAGGAGATCTCGAAATGGGTTAATCAAAGGTGATCCTTTCTATTAAAGACTCTGGAATAAGGAAACCACATCTAGGGGGTTCTCCTAAACAGGGGCAAAATTTTGGGGATTACAGGGGCATGCAATCAAACATACTATTCACTAGGGGCATTCTTCCTAAGGGGCAATCGACTTGGGGCACATCTTGAAGCAATAACAAACAGGGGCATGTCAAACATGGGAATAATTCAAAGTCAAAAGGATATAACACTATGGATAACCCTCCATATCCTGGAAATCAGGGGCACACCCTTCATTCTAATCGTCGAAGCACATGACAGGATTATTTCCTGGGGCACTTCCCTCATAAGCATCTTTTCCCACGAAAATACTGGGGCAATGGATATCAAATCCGTAAGACGCACAACAAAAGGAAAAGGCGTTCTCGCACTTTACAACATCCGACAAATCTTTCTCCTAACTACGATCTTCAAAAACAGGTATCGGGGAGTTGCCCTAGCATCACACTCCACCTTATCAAACAAACCTACAACTCCAACGAGCTGTATACGCTTTGGTTGCCAACAACCTATCATTGGAGCATCATGCAAATATACATAAGTCATGCATTACATACATTGGTTAATACATTGCACCATAACTTTTAGGTACTCTTCTTTAAGACAAATCTCACGATCCTTTCCAGGAACCTTTTCAGGTAATCTTTTAAGACAAATCTTACGATCCCTTCCAAGAACCTTTTTAGGTAGTCTTCTTTAAGACAAATTGTCATCCTTTTCAGAAACCTCTTCAGGTAGTCTTCTTTAAGACATTCTACGAACCCTTCTAGGTGGTCTTTTCTAAGACATTCATTGTCCTTTCCAGGAACCTTTTTAGGTAGTCTTCTTCAAGACATTCCTTTTTAGGTAGTCCTCTTTAAGACATCTTTCAGCCTTTCCGGGTGGTCTTCTTTAAGACAAAATTTCTATACTTTCTAAGAACCTTTTTTTTGGGTAGTCTTTTAAGACATTGTTCAATATTTCCAATTAGTCTTTTTTAAGACATCCCTCATCCTTGATAAAAGCCTTTACAGGTAGTCTTCTTCAAGAAAAATGTTCACATCCATGCCAGAAACCTTTCCAGGTAGTCTTATAGAAGACATTACTTTGTTCCACTCAACATATGCATGAGCATAAGCATTATCCCGTACATCAAAACATCCAAGTCATCATTCTGGTACTAAACCATACCATCCACCTACTTCCCGGTAACCTTACCGATGCCAGTAACCTTACTGAGATGCTCTTTCCAATCACCTGATTGGAGTTTTTCTGGTAACCTTACCGATGCCAGTAACCTTACTGAGATGTTCTTTCCAATCACCTGATTGATGTTTTCCGGTAACCTTACCGATGCCAGTAACCTTACTGAGATGTTCTTTCCAATCACCTGATTGATGCTTTCCGGTAACCTTACCGATGCCAGTAACCTTACTGATGATAGCAACCTCACGGAGATATTCACCCGATCACCTGATTGATGTATCCCGGTAACCTTACCGATGATAGCAACCTTGTTGTTCATTCACCCATAAACAATCAATGCATACGCATGTGCATAAGCATTATCCACATTACCAAGCCGGCATAAGCATAGCCATGGTATAGGTGAAAATGTGGTCTAAACAAGCTCAATAAGGAGATAAAATCTTAGGATTGACATCAGCACCAGCATACATACATACATACATACGCATTAGCATATGCATATCATCTGGGGCATTCACACACTACATATCACAGAGGTCCGATTTTCATTAGCGATCCAAATCATTTCAAAGTCTAGTGCTTGCCCTGGCAGGTGCATAAGAACCCAATTCTCGTTTGGTAGTCAGTTCCCGTCTGACTGGTACAATTAAATCCAGTTCCCTTCTGATAGTCAGTTCCCGTCTGACTGTTACATCAAAATCCAGTTCCCGTCTGGTAGTCAGCTCCCGTCAGACTGTTACAACAGCCCAGTTTCCAACCCTCATGTTGCGAAAGGTGTATTCTTCGACCCTCGAGTCGAGAGTCTCCAAACAAGTGAATTCTTTCACGCAGGTAAGTTTGCTAGAACTATAGTAAATGATTCCTCTTATGCAGGTACGCTTGTCAGAACCATGGCAGGCAATTCCTTTGGTGCAGGTGAGTTTGCTATAAGCATAGCAAATAATCCTAATGGTGCAGGTGAGTTTGCTATAAGCATAGCAAATAATCCTAATGGTGCAGGTGAGTTTGCTATAAGCATAGCAAATTATCCTAAATGGTGCAGGTGAGTTTGCTATAAGCATAGCAAATTATCCTAAAATGGTGCAGGTGAAGTTGCTATAAGCATAGCAAATTATCCTAAATGGTGCAGGTGAAGTTGCTATAAGCATAGCAAATTATCCTAAATGGTGCAGGTGAGTTTGCTATAACCGTAGCAAATATTCCTATCGGTGCAGGTGAGTTTGCTATAATCTTAGCAAATGATCCTATTGGTGCAGGGATTTATTTTCCCATATCAGGATTTTCTACACGGAGTTATCAATACATTTCAACCACATAGTGGTCATTCTACAATCAAATGAATATTATCAGTCCTTTTCAGGAACCTTTCTAGGCAGTCTTCTTTAAGACATATTCCATCCTGTCATACCCTAATTTTTGACCCCCCTGAGATGACATATCTTCAGGATTTTCATCAAGTCAAAGTAAGTACCCACAGCAGTCTGACATTCAATCGAGGGTGTTCAAAGACAAGAAAACTCAGGCAAAGGATCAGTCAATAGGAGGATTAGTCTCTAACACAATCATGAGACTCAAGAGCTTCATTATTTCACCTATGATTGATTAGACACCCAGTCATCTAAGTACAGAATTACTCAGATCAACAGACCAGGGTTTGGAGCCTTATCAAGGACTAAAATCAGGGAACACTTTTGGGAAACCCTAAAAAGCCCTAGGGGACCATTCAAAGACATCAATCATCTTCAAATAACTCATATGACAAGATCCACAGGACATTACACCTCAATTCAAAGTCTACAGTCATCATTGTCCTCTGGTCGACAATTAGGGTTTTTGACCTAATTCCCCAAGATAGTTGACTTTTAATCAGGGCATGGATCTAAAACTCAAGACATGATCCAAGAGTCTCTATTACCTCAATATAATCCCTTTACATCATTCATTTAAGGAGAAGATCTTGTTTCTACACAAAAGTCCAAAATCTCACCTTATTTGGAAAAAGTCAACTGTATGGGATCACCATTGACTTTTGAGATTTTTGGTCAAACCATGACTTTCAAGGATCAATATCATCAATATATGGATATTAAAGTCATTTGACCAAAGAAATTCAAAGAAATTCATCAAGGAGCAAAAAGTCGGGAATTAGGGTTTTTTAAGGCATGGTGAGAACTCAAAATTTCACCTACACAACTCAAAAAACTTCCAACATGAAAGTTGTAGATCTTGCAAAATAAAACAACATCTTACAAAGGAACTTTTTTCAAAAGATCAATCATTTAAGAGTTTTTGAAATTTTGGAGTTTTAGGTCATAAACACTTAGAAATTTTTCTAAGTGTTTTAACCTAGTTTTCTTCCAACTTTGGCCTCATTTTTCACAAATTTGCCAAAGGATTCTGAAGAAACTCCAAACTAATGATTTGAAGTAGATGTTTAGGGCTTTCCAAATTGTGTTCAACCTTCTCCAAATTCATTTTGAGCTAAGAGTTATGCTTGTTCAAAGTTGGCCTCATGAAGTGAAATGATAGGTCATGTACAATTTGAAACTTTGCAATTTTGTGCATTTTGCTTCACTAAGTGATGCTACACGACCTCTAATACATCTGAAACCATACCACACATCCAAATTCATCATTGCATAAGGATTAGAGAAGATTCCCAAAAACAAAGGCATGTGATTATGTAATGATTGCATTTTTGAATTTATGGCAAATGATGAATCATCAAGGAATCTTGTTCTAAGCCAATTAGAACTCTCCTCTGAATCAGAAATGTTCCCTTGGATCATACAAGATCAATGGTTGGGGAAGCTAGCCCGAAAATGCATCATTGCATTTAGGATCTTTTCAAATTTTCTTCTTGGCTAAGAAACCAAAACTCTCTCATTAAGCAAGCTCACTCTCTCAATCAGTACTGAACCATTTACCTATAAATAGGGGAGCATACTTCAGTAGAAAAACACACCAAAGCAACTCAATTCCTTGCTTTCTCTTTCTCTTCTCATGCTTATTGTTTTTCAAAGTTCTTTGGCAAGAAGAATCGTTTTCTTCAAACCAGAGCTCATCTTTGGAAAGTAAGCATTCTAACATCTCAAGGGAGGTCATTTGAGGTGATCCAAGCACCTGGATCACTTCTGTAAGTGGAGGAACACCATTGTTGCTCTCACTTTGGAGAAGTTGCAGTTGGAGGTCCATAGTGCAATTCAGAAGGTTTCCAATCAAGCTAAGCATCCAGGCATGTTCCATAGGAGGTAGTGAAGCTGTTCAGATGGCTGCAGCTCATCTGTAACTCAAGAATCATCACCCTCCATGTTCACTTGAAGCTCAAATCGAGGGAGGTCCATAGAACAATTCAGGAGGATTGAGGTTACAACAAGCATTCAGTTAGCATCACTGAACCACAAGGAAGCTTTTGGGATCATTCATACAAGCCCAGGTGCTCTCTATCATCATCACGACCTCCATTTTCAGAGGTAAGTTTCTGAACTCTACCTCTTTAATTTAAGCACTCTTTGTGATAAAGCTCGATTCTATCTTGTTAAGCATCATCAGAGGATTGAAAACCCTCTATCATCATTCATTTATCTTTCAGTATAGTCATTTAATTTGATTTTCAAAATTTAGGGTTCTTCACGATTTCTGGTAAATTAGTTAGATATAGTTGATATAAATTTATGTTAGTTACATATTTAGAATCGTGAGTGAATTTAGAATAAGTTTCATCTTTACATCTTTGCAAATGGTTGAGAAATGAGCAAGTTCATAAATTCAAAATCTGAGAACTTGAGGTTGAAGATGACAATGGTGGTGGCGTGCAAATTTCAAATTCAGGGTTGAGTTTATTTTATTTTGAATGATACCTGTTTCATAAACGACTAAAACGTGATAGCCCAGTGGTAAAGAGTGTTTGTGTGTTGCGCGTGCCCAAGGTCTGGGGTTCGAATCCCCCTCGCCCCAGACCTTTTGATTTTATTTTCTTTTTGCTTCTATACACTTGAATAACATATGAGTTGCAAAGGAGTCAGTTTACTATCACCATGCGCGCGCTGGCCCAGTGGTTTGGTTTTGGGTGTGTGACTTGGAGGGCGTGAGTTCAATCCCTCTAGGTGACAAAACTTTATTTTTTATCACTTTTCCCATTTGATTTCTTCACAACTTTACACAATTAATTAACCTATCAAATTAAATCATTTTCACTTCATTTTTCACACACTTGTTATTTAATATATCTATTTTATGAATAATCAAAAAAATCATAAAAATATTATTTATTTCATATATTTTTATTAGGTTTAAAATAGTATGTTTTAAGTGTTTTCTTAAATACTTTAAATGCATATATTCATTTTGTTTTAACCTAATTATTTTTTTGAATAAAGTTTATGATAAAACCCTAATTATTTAGGTCTTAATTAGGCATAGATCTTTTTTTCTTTACCTTAATTAAGTTGACTTTCTGTCAATTTTCAAAACTGTTTTTCAAATCTCCGAATAAATCGAATAATTAAGGTTTTCAAACAACAAAACCTTATATTATTTCAAATCATTTTCAAAACTAATTTTACACCTGTACTATAAAGTATTGGGCCTCTAATAGAGTGTAAGTCCCAAACACCTTCTCTTCTTAGCTTGTTTTCAAAACTGTATTTTCAAAATCTTCTTTCTGTTTTCAAAACATTCTTCTGGTATTTGAAAGGCATTATTCCCGGTGAAACTCTTCAGATACCTATGTGACCTTTGTCCATCTTCACTTCTTCTGTTTTCAAAAACCATTAACTGTTTATCATATATATATTCAACTGTTATCCACTAATTACTGTTGAGGCTCTGTACATACTTCTTCAAAGGCCTCCACTCCATCCAGGTTAGGCTTTACAATCTTTCAATTTACAGTCTTTATTTAAATTACTGTCAAATATAAATTGTGCATTTATATATTAGAACTACGTTTGAGTATAAACCTTAGGACAGTTAAACTATATATATATATATATTATAGGAATATGACCTAGGATTGAGAATGTCTTCCCGGTGAAGGCTCTTTCCTAATTAGAGATCTGTAGTTCAAACCCCCAAGATGAATTATTCCCGGTGAAACATCTTGGCAAAAACCTTAGAATCCAAAAATATAGGACACATCCACCCAAAGAGGAATTATTCCCGGTGAAACCTCTTACCCATTTGCTTAGAGCCAAAATAAGTTCAAAACTACATAGCTTTCTCTTGTGCTATAACAAGGACCCTCGATTAGCCTCCTCTTGGGCTTTGTACAAGGACCCACAGGCTTCTTAAAAGCATTTCCAGCTTCCTCTTGAGCTTGTATACAAGGACCCATCAGGTTTCTTATAAACATAGGAACAGGTCTTTAGTCACCTTTTAGCCTACCCTGGTGAGTTTTCTTCCAATTTAAACCAGACTTTTAACAAGCCAAGTTTGTCTCAATTTTGCATTGAGTACACCTTTTGGAATGAGAGACATGGACAGTCTCTGTCACCCTTATCTTCATCAATCTTCCTTAGCAGAGTCTAGGATCCATATTTGCTTATTCTCAGCATGAGTCAGCCTTCATCTTGGGCTTTAAACAAGAAGTCTCCACTAGATAATCTTTCTGCCATTTACCAAAAGAGTCAAAACCCCTGGAAAGGGTTAGCCTCCAAATCAATCCATCATTTCAATAAAAACCCCTGGAAAAGGGTTAGCTTCCAAATCAATCCATCATTTCAATAAAAACCCCTGGAAAGGGTTAGCCTCCAAAGTCAATTAATCAAAAAGAGTCACGACCCCTGGAAAGGGTCAGCCTCCAAAAAAACATGATAAAGTCAGTCTTTTAACAGACAATTTCTCCAGCTGAGTCAAAACCCTTGGAAAGGGTTAGCCTCCAAAATCAGTCTTTCAAAAAATCAAAGATTCATTAGGAGATAATCTCCCCAAATAGAGTCTCCCTAAGTAGAGTCAGCCTCAATTCTGGGCTTCGTACAGAACACCAAAAACTCCTTAGTTTAAATACTCCCCAGTAGAGTTATCATTTCAATAAGTCAATAAAATCAATCAAAAAGCCTCAAGCTTGGGCCTCATTCAAGCCAGCTAAAGTCAAATCTTTCATATAGTAAATAGACATAGCTTATCTCTATAGAGAGATATTTTTACTACTCTACCACATTCAAACAAACAAACATTTCAATTTCAATTTCATTCAAAGTCTCCCATTTAGGACTCTGAAAGACATGCTCTGGCACATCCCCAGACTTGTACACTTTCCCTAATTTGGATGAGCATCTTTCTTTCATTTTAGAGGCACGATGGCTGTCATACTTGATCAACCAAGTAGACTCCCCTCTTAATGAAACATCATTTTTTTTAGCTTTTCTGTCACTTTTAAATGTTTGTGGTAGAATAGTACAAATACCTCTCTGTAAAGATGATTTCATGTCTCTTTACTGTAAACAGAGATTTAATTCCAAGCTTCAACCTTGAGCTTCAAGCAAGGCACCAAAAACAATTAATTTCCCTAGTTAGTTCCCCGAACTACATTAAGCTCTGACTTCCACTAGGGATATGTAGGCATGAGGTTCACAAGGAATCTCAGCGAGCTAATAAAATACCAAAAATAGTCAGTCTATCTGTCTGTCTTTCTTTAATCAATTCAATTCTCTCTCCTAACACAAAGGAGAAACTTTCCCAATCATTAGCAGCAAACACAATCACAATGACACAGAGAAGGTTCCTGTAGAGTACTACAGATATGTAGGGTGTTTAAACACTTCCCTATGTATAACCGACCCCCCGGACTCCAGAATTTCTAGTCTAGGTGAAATCCCCACACTTAGCAAACTCCTAGGGTTTAGTTGAGATCTTTTTTTCCCTTTCCTACTCGTAGGTAGGGGTGGGAATAGGCTAGGCTAGGCTAGGCTTTATAAGGCCTGGGCCTGGCCTACGATAAACTTATAGGGCCTGAGCCTGGCCTATGGCCTACTATAGGCTCATTTTTTCAGCCTGGCCTGGCCTTTTTAAAAGTCTGGCCTGGCCTGAAAGCCTATTTAAAAGCCTCTTTCTTATTAATGTTTTCAATTAATTCATATTACTTAAGAAGTCTTATAGGTCGCATATATATGAACATTTAGACCAACCTATTTAGCATTTTTTATAATATATATGCATATATAGACCAATCTATTTAACACTTTTTCTAATATATATGCAATATAGGCCAACCTATTGGGGCTAATTTTAATATATATGAAAATATAGGCCGGCCTACAAGGCTTTATAGGCTTTTTTAATAGCCTAGGTCTGGCCTATTTTATTAAATAGGCTTTTAAAAAAGCCCAAGCCTGGCCTTTTTATCAAATAGGCCTGGCCTGGCCTGGCCTTAAGTAGGCTAGGCTATAGGCCCCTGTAGGCCGGCCTGGCCTATTCCCACCCCTACTCGTAGGACCAATAAGAAAGTTCGTGTGATATCGTAGGAAGAACTGAAACAAAATTCATCCCACCACGGGCGTATTCTCCTTCCAAATTTCGCGTGAAGGGTTTAGCGTGCCGTCCTCCCAAGTGAAACGGGGAGGTAAAGAAAACGACACCACAGTAAAAATGGCGACTCTGCTGGGGATATAAGTGTTAAAAACCTTGGTTTTTCATCCAAACCAATGGTTGACCTGTTGCTGGTCCAGCCCCAATGAGGAATTAGGGATGCCAAATTCCCCCTCAAACAAGAGAGGTCCTGCCTAACCTCTGTGTCATATCATGTGATTGTTGCATATATATTTGTTTACTTTGTTTATTCTGTATCGGGAAAGGGCTTGATTCCCCCTTGTGGTGAGAAATCCTATACCCGGATTTGAGTGCAACATAAGATAGGATGGAGGATGTCTTCCCGGTGAAGGCCCTCTAATTTTGGTTTCCAAGTCTACTCTTGGGATTTGCCTGGCTGGTTGTGATTAACTGCGCCACTGCATTCCGAGACTGATTTGTACCAGGAGGACCTAGAAACACATTAACCCCACTTAAAGCCTTTTTTTTAGGACGTAGAGCGGTGATTACGGAAGTAATTGTCACGCAGATACTACACTCAGAGAAAACTCTCTTATAGATACCAATCAACGTATCTTTAAGGTTGAGCAAAAACTCTGAGACCCCTAGAACCCGTTCTACAGGTACAAAAATCCTTAACCTTAGTTTACCATTGGGGCGGGGATTGCGTTTGGACTTCATGACCACTATACCCTTCAACGCCATGTTTGTTTAAAACTCTTGTGTGTGCATTCATGCATTCATGCATCATTCATTAAATAAACAACTAAAAACAAAAAGAGTCTTTTTCGAGTCGTTTTTCAAGGAAACTAAATAACGAACGTTTTGAACTTCATAGAAAGAGAGAAACGGAGAAAGGACTTAAGGATCTATATTATGGATTACGGAAGAAAGAGAGCTAGGAAATACACCTTCAAGATTCCCCAGGTCGAGGAACTGGGAAAGCTCGGAAAACTGGTGGTCAACCCCCAGGCTTTCAAGGAGAAGTATGGAAAACTTCTGCTTTTGCTCAATACCAACATTGTGGATGGGATCCTTCCCACCTTGGTACAGTTTTACGATCCAACGTATCACTGCTTCACCTTTCCAGATTATCAGCTCATGCCTACGTTAGAGGAGTACTCTCGTCTGATTGGAATACCCGTGTACGCGCAAGATCCGTACTCCGGTTTGAAAAAAAATCCTGACGACATTATCATTGCTGCAACTACTCCTTTGAACGTAGTCGACATTAGAACTCATATGGTGAGTAGAGGAGGAATTCAAGGATTGCCCTCCAAATTCCTGTTTGATCAAGCTCGGGACTTCGTCAGCATCCAAGATATGAGCGCTTTTGAGGAAATCTTGGCTTTGCTTATCTACGGATTGTTTTTGTTCCCTAACATTAACGATTTCGTCGACATCAATGCAATTAAGATCTTCTTAATTGGAAATCCAGTTCCAACCTTGCTTGCGGATGCTTATCACTCTGTGCATTCAAGAAACCTGCAGCGAGGAGGATTAATCACATGCTGCGTACCGTTGTTATACGAATGGTTCGTTTCGCACCTGCCAAAGTCTAGCACTTTCTGGAACATGAGGGATGGCCTTTACTGGTCACAGAAAATCATGTCTCTCACTCATACAGACATTGATTGGTGTAGTCCTGACAACGACGAAACTAAGATCATTTTCAGTTGCGGAAGTTTCCCCAACGTACCCCTTATTGGAACTAAGGGAGGGATCAGTTACAATCCAGCTTTAGCCCGTCGTCAATACAGCTATCCCATGAAAAACATTCCAAGTAACATCCAATTGGAGGGTCTGTTCTTCAAGAACATCGACGATCATGGTAACATGCTAAAGAAGGAAATTGTCCAAGCCTGGCGTCTTGTTCACAGCAAAGGGAGAAGATTGTTAGGAAAACATCTTTGCATCTCCCTGGATCCTTACCTTCAATGGGTACGCGTCAGAGCATTCAAGCTCAGGATGCCATATCAACATCAAGAACATATTCCCCTAAGGGAACCAATTTACCTTTTCTCCACCGATGTTGAAAAACTGCAAGCGGCATTAAACAAGGTATGCCAAGAAAGGAATGCTTGGAGGAACAAGTATCGAATTGTCAACATGGAAAATGTTGAGATTCAAAACATCCTAAGAAGGAAGGATGAGTTACTTGAAGTACTCGATCGACAAGTGACACAATCATCACTTTCTCATCATATCCCTCCTGCTTCCTGGATCATCGATCAGCTCACGTCAGAGAACGCTCAGCTCAAGAAACAGAAGAAGATGTTAGAACGTGAAGTCGGATCTTCGTCAAAGTTTTAGAGTCCTTTCTCTCAGTTTCTCTGTATTTCTTTTTCAAAATGTGTAAAAACGGCGTTTTCGCTTAATTAATAAAAGTTTGATGTTTCATAACGTAATTATGGTGTTTCCTTGAAAAATAATAACTTAATTGCATATCATACATCGCTTTAGTCGTACGCACTGACACGAGAATTGTCGCGGATCTAAAGTCACTTTCCTTTCTCCAGAAAGAGAGGAGGAGAAGGAGGTGAACCAAGACTTTCAAGTTGTCTCATCCATACAACACTCGTTCAAGTCGCAAGAAAAGAATGGAAGACTTTGAGCAAGAGAATGAAGAACTCAGGGAAGAGATTAATACTCTCAAAGGTACTGTTGAAAGACTCAATAGTATGGTAGAAGCCCTGGTAGTTGCGTAGAATCGACCAACGCCAGAAGAACCACAAAGGACTGTGGTTTCCGAGATTGTTTCTACTCCTATTCCTCAGTATACCATGCCGCCTGATCGACCTTGGGGCATGCCGTATAACTTTACTCCAGAAGGGTACATACCTCCAGCTTCTGAAGCTCCAAAAGTCACCATGGATATGCGTCCACCGGAGGGTTACAAACCTCTGGAAATTGAAGTTCCAAGAGCAACGGCAATGGGTTTCACACAACAGAATGCTGAGATTCCAAGATCTGCTGTCATGGCTTCTCCACAGCCCATTATGCATACTTTTCCCCCCGCAAGGCGGACAAGTATATCATCACGCTCCAAGTAAGGATGCTGGCGTGTATGAAAGATTGGACGAGTTCCAAGAACAGTTTCTGCAAATGCAGAAGGAACTCAAGACTCTCCGAGGACAAGATCTATTTGGAAAGAATGCTGCAGACCTCTGTCTGGTTCCAAATGTTAAGATTCCTCACAAATTCAAAGTACCAGAATTCGAGAAGTATAAAGGGAATTCATGCCCACAAAGTCATCTTGTGATGTACGCTCGAAGAATGTCAACTCAGACTGATAATCAACAATTGCTCATTCATTATTTTCAAGACAGCCTGACTGGTGCTGCACTCAAATGGTACATGAACTTGGACAGTTCAGAGATTCGTACTTTTCGAGACCTCGGAGAGGCCTTCGTCAAACAGTATAAGTACAATCTGGATATGGCTCCCGACAGAGATCAACTCCGGGCCATGACTCAAAAGGATAGAGAAAGCTTCAAGGAATACGCTCAGAGATGGCGTGAAGTTGCTGCTCAAATTTGTCCACCACTTGAAGAGAAAGAAATGACAAAAATCTATCTCAAAACTTTAAGTCCATTTTACTACGGACGAATGGTTGCAAGTGCACCAAGTGACTTTACCGAGATGGTAAACATGGGTGTGCGTTTAGAAGAAGCAGTTCGAGAAGGACGCTTGAACAAAGAACCAGAATCTTCTATTGGTCCAAGGAAGTATGGAAGTTCTTTCCAGAAGAAAAAGGATCAAGATGTCAGCAATGTCTTGCACAAAGTCAAGAAGAAATTCCAACCTCAAGTTGCAACAATAACTCCGGTTGTTAACTCAGCGCCAGCTTATCAACCTCAGGTTTCGCAACAACAAATTCAACAAAGGTCGCAGCAACCTCAGCAGCAGGTTCGACCTCCAAATTACAACAATCGGGCTCCAAGGTATCCTGCCTTTGACCCCGTACCAATGCCGTATGCAGAATTGTTTCCAACATTACTGGCAAAAGGACTCATTCAGACAAGGAGTCCTCCAAATCCTACAAATAGTTCCTCACCATGGTATAAGGCTGACCAATCTTGTCCCTATCATCAGGGGGCACCAGGTCACAATATTGAGAACTGTTTATCTTTCAAGATTGACGTCCAGCGATTAGTGAAAAGCGGAATGCTATCCTTCAAAGATACTAATCCAAACGTCCAAGCAAATCCTTTGCCGCAGCATAAAGAAGCTTCAGTAAATCTGATAGATCAACACCCCAATGTCATTCAAATCTACGACATTCGTCAGATAGGAGAAAATCTTGTCAGGATGCACGCTAAACAAGCTGGGTACGGTCATGTACCACCTCACAACTACTTCACATATGAAATTTGTCCAAAGAATAATCAAGGATGTGCCATAGTTCAAGCTGCATTACAAGAACAAATGGACTTGGGATGGATTCAACATATCCGAGTCAGAACTGAACATGACATCAACATGGTTCAAGGATGTCCAGGAGAATACAAAATCTACAAAGTTGAAGACCTTGAAGGATCGGTAGTCAGGTTCCACAAAACTTTAAATGGACTTGCCTACTTTGGAACAGATTTCCACGCTTACAGTAGATGCGAAATCTGTCGAAGAAATTCACGAGGATGTTTGCGTGTTCGCAACGACATTCAAAAGCTGATGGATGACAATACCATTACTGTTCTTGCCAACAGAGAAGATGATGAAGTCTTTACCGTATCTCCTCAAATTAATCAAGATGAACCTATGCAAGTTAAGTATGATAGCAGGAAGACAGCAGTCGCACCATTAGTCATCTACTTACCAGGTCCTGTACCGTATGAGTCCAGCAAGGCTATACCATACAAGTACAACGCTACATTCATTGAAAATGGTAAGGAAATACCATTACCGTCTGTTGTCAACATTGCTGATGTTAGTCGAGTCACCAGAAGTGGACGAGTCTTCAACAGAACAACAGAAAATGTGGAGAAACCTTTGGAGGAAGTACCACATAGGCAAGACAATCATCCGACCAATGCTGTTCAAGCGAAAGAAAATGATGAGATCTTGAAGTTAATCCAGAGGAGTGAATACAACATTGTAGACCAATTACTACATACTCCGTCTAGGATTTCTGTTCTTTCCCTGCTATTGAGTTCTGAAGCTCATAGGGAAGCTCTACAGAAAGTTTTGGAACAAGCTTTCGTAGAACCAAGTATTACAATAAGCCAATTCAACAACATCATTGCCAACATCTCCGCCGGAACTAACCTAAGCTTCTGTGACGAAGATCTTCCTGAAGAAGGAGTAGACCATAATCTTCCACTTCACATCTCAGTTGGCTGCATGGGTGATGTACTCACAGGAGTCCTAATAGACAATGGATCCTCTCTCAACGTCATGCCTAAATCAACATTATCAAGATTATCTTTCGAAGATTACCCTCTAAGAAAAAGTCATGTCATCGTCAAAGCATTTGATGGATCAAGAAAGTCAGTTTTCGGAGAAGTAGATCTTCCCATAACTATTGGACCTCAGACGTTCAAAATCACTTTCCAGGTTATGGACATTCCAGCACAATACAGTTGTTTGCTAGGTCGCCCATGGATTCATGAGGCTGGGGCAATTACTTCAACACTTCATCAGAAACTGAAGTTCATAAGAAATGACAAATTGGTAACCGTATGTGGAGAACGAGCTCTGATCGTCAGCAACCTGTCATCATTCTCCGACATAGAACCAAAAGAAGTTGTTGGAACTAAATTCCAAGCACTTTCCTTAGACAAAGGAAAGGAGAAAGCAGCGTCTATCTCTTCATACAGAGATGCAATCCAAGTTGTAAAGGATGGCACTACCAGTGGTTGGGGGCACATTAATATTCCTACCAACAACAAGAACAGAACAGGAATTGGATTCTTTCCAACATCATCAAGAGCTATCCCAGGGATTGAGGTAGTTCTCCCTATTCAAGAAACTTTCTGCAGTGGAGGTTTTCTTCAACCTGTTCAACAAACAGTCAATACCATCGGTACGGAAGACACCGATGAGAATTTTGAAGTGGAATGTATGTCCTACCTTCTCGAGGCAGGATACATATCCCTATCAGAGTCTGAATCACCTTGCTGTTATCCGACTAAAGGATCTGAAAGTAAGACTCAACCAAGCAGGGATGAAGTTACTGACAGCTTCGCCACAAGAAATCATGGTTCATCAGAAGAAGTTCCTCCTATCCCCGGAGAGACTTGGGATACATTAGGAGAACCAAGCGGAAAATTCGACTACATGGTGAAATACTCGGCTCCTTAAAGTTCAAGAATCTCTCTTGAAGATATTGTTCCAACTGGATGAAACATTGATTATGAGTACCTCTCTCAGCCAAAAGAGATGTATAACCCTTGCTATTCATCATCATCTACTGGTGAAATCATCATTGAGGATTATATCCCCAAGTCATCTTCCGAGGCTACGGATCTAGAGTTCACATATCTAGTCAATGCCATCTTGGGAGAAGAGCAAGACCAAAATACAGAAGAGGATGATCTCGAAAGTGTCTCCGACAACGAGTCTCTCCATTCAGAAGATTGGAAGTTTCCTCAAAAGAAAGTTCGACATACTCCACTTGGAAAGGGGTATGCTCACACCGCTCAGTCTGCTGAAGTAGAAGAAGATCGTCTGAGTGTTGCAAAGACAGTGGTTGATAAATCAAGACCTACCACAGGCCAGCTTAAGCCTAAGGTTCCAGATTACTTAGTGCACAATGGGGTTCGCCACTACTGGACAGCTGTTGAAGTTTCAACTGTTGTTCGCACTCCTAAGTAGGAACTTTCACCGTTATTTTGTCCTCTCACCATAGCCCAGGGTGAAGAGATGTTTCATAGGGCTTTGCATTTTACTATTTCTTAGGAAAATGTCCCTCTTTGCTTCGCCCAAAGCAATAGAGTTTTGTTTTATAGGGTCTTTGTTTCAAGAAATGACTGTCCATAAATAAAAATGTCATTATGTTCCTTCGTTTAGTTTTCCCTTTTCTTTTTTCGGAAATTGGTAATCCTAAAAAACACCCTTAAAAAACATCAAATATTCCATTAACTGCATACACCGAGTCTTCCCTCGTTGTCTAAATAAAACTTATCACACATATGCAGATTAATCATAAAATACCCCGTTGAAACGTACGACCGTATGACTTCTCCAAGCTTTGAGTTTCCTGTATTCGAGGCAGAGGAAGAAGAAGACGAAGAAATATCAAAGGAAATTTCACGGTTACTTCAACAAAAGGAAGAGGCCATTCAGCCATACAATGAGCCTCTAGAGATCATTAACCTTGGTTCCGATGGAAACAAAAAAGAAGTTAAGATTGGAGCTTCGCTCAGTTCAGAGATCAGAGAGAGTTTGATACAGCTGCTTAAAGAATTCTCAGATGTCTTCGCTTGGTCTTATCAAGATATGCCAGGGTTGGATACCAGTATAGTGGAGCATCACTTGCCATTAAAAGCAGAATGCCCTCCGGTCAAGCAAAAATTGAGAAGAACTCATCCGGAGATGGCCATGAAAATCAAAGAGGAAGTTCAAAAGCAGATCAATGCAGGTTTCCTCGTCACTTCAGAATACCCTCAGTGGTTAGCTAACATTGTTCCCGTTCCTAAGAAAGACGGAAAAGTCCGCATGTGCGTCGACTACAGAGATTTGAACAAAGCTAGCCCTAAGGATGATTTTCCTTTACCACATATTGATATGTTGGTAGACAGTACAGCAAAATCCAAAGTTTTCTCGTTCATGGACGGATTTTCAGGATACAACCAAATCAAAATGGCACCTGAAGACATGGAAAAAACAGCTTTCATCACCCCCTGGGGCACGTTCTGCTACCGTGTTATGCCTTTTGGACTAAAGAACGCAGGGGCAACTTATCAAAGGGCCATGACTACGCTTTTCCACGACATGATGCATAAGGAAGTGGAAGTCTATGTGGACGACATGATTGCCAAATCAGAAAATGAAGAAGATCACATACAGAATCTGACAAAGTTATTTCAACGCTTACGGAAGTTTCAGCTTCGCCTGAATCCCAACAAGTGCACCTTTGGTGTCTACTCAGGAAAACTCCTTGGTTTCATCGTCAGCAAACGAGGAATTGAAGTAGATCCAGACAAAGTCAAGGCAATTCAAGAAATGCCTTCGCCCAGAACCGAGAAACAAGTTAGAGGATTTCTTGGACGTCTGAATTACATCTCGAGATTCATATATCTCATGTCTGCAACTTGCGCTCCTATTTTCAAACTTCTACGGAAAAATCAAAGTTGCGTCTGGACAGACGATTGTCAGAAAGCGTTCGACAAAATTAAAGAATATCTGCTCGAACCACCCATCATGTCTCCTCCATTGGAAGGAAGACCTTTGATAATGTACTTAACCGTCTTAGAAGACTCCATGGGTTGTGTCCTTGGACAGCAAGACGAGACAAAGAGAAAAGAGCATGCCATCTACTACCTGAGCAAGAAATTCACTGACTGTGAATCCCGCTACTCCATGCTCGAGAAGACGTGTTGTGCTTTGGCCTGGGCTTCCAAACGTCTCCGCCAGTACATGATTCGACATACTACTTGTTTGATCTCTCATATGGATCCAATCAAGTACATCTTTGAGAAGCCTGCTTTAACCGGGAGAATTGCCCGTTGGCAGATGTTGTTATCAGAATACGACATTGAGTATCACGCACAGAAAGCCGTGAAAGGAAGCATTCTAGCTGAGCACCTGGCTCACCACCCACTCAATGGTCATGAATCAACCAGTTTCGACTTTCCGGACGAGGACGTCATGTACCTCAAGATGAACGATTGCGACGAGCCACTACCAGACAAAGGACCTGAGATAGGATCCCAGTGGGGCTTAATCTTTGACGGAGCTGTCAATGCTTATGGACGAGGAATTGGGGCAATCATTGTTACAACTCAGGGTACCCATATTCCATTTACTGCCAGATTAACTTTCAAATGCACAAACAATGAGGCCGAATATGAAGCTTGCATCATGGGTCTCGAAGAAGCCATGGATCTAAGAATCAAACACTTGGATGTATACGGAGATTCTGCTTTGGTCATCAATCAAATCAAAGGAGAATGGGAAACACGCCAACCAGGGCTAATTCCTTACAAAGACTACGCGAGAAGATTATTACCATTCTTCGACAGGGTAGATTTTCATCATATTCCTCGTGAAGAAAACAATTTGGCTGATGCATTAGCCACACTCTCTTCCATGATTAGGATAAATCATTGGAATGACATTCCTCGGATCGATGTTATGCGCCTGGATAGGCCCGCTCATGTGTTCACAGTAGAAGCAATCATCGACGACAAACCGTGGTATCACGACAACAAGAACTTTCTTCAAAAGCAAGAGTACCCTCTTGGGGCATCAAAGAAAGATAGAAAGACTTTGAGAAAGTTAGCTTGTAGATTCTTCCTGAATGAAGATGTTCTGTACAAGAGAAACTTCGACATGGTTCTGCTCAGATGCGTTGACAGAAAAGAAGCAGAAGTACTCATGAGAGAAATACATGAAGGTTCCTTTGGTACTCACACCAATGGACATACCATGACAAGGAAAATACTGAGAGCAGGATATTATTGGCTGACGATGGAGTCAGATTGCTACCAGTACGCAAAGAGGTGTTACAAATGCCAGATCTACGCCGATAGAATTCATGTGCCACCATCTCTTCTCAACATACTCTCTTCCCCTTGGCCTTTCTCCATGTGGGGAATCAACATGAATGGAATGATCGAACCAAAAGCGTCCAACGGACATCGCTTCATCTTGGTAGCCATAGACTATTTCACCAAATGGGTTGAAGCAGCTTCATATGCAAACGTTACAAGACAAGTTGTCGTCAGGTTTATCAAGAATCACATCATCTGTCGCTACGGCGTTCCTAGCAAGATAATCACTGACAATGGGTCAAATTTGAATAACAAAATGATGAAAGAGCTTTGTGAAGAATTCAAGATCGAACATCACAACTCATCTCCTTACAGACCAAAGATGAATGGAGCTGTAGAAGCGGCTAACAAAAACATCAAGAAAATCATTCAGAAGATGGTCATCACTTACAAAGATTGGCATGAAATGCTCCCGTATGCTCTTCATGGTTACCGTACATCAGTACGTACTTCGACTGGAGCAACTCCTTTCTCCCTTGTATATGGCATGGAGGCAGTCCTACCTATAGAGGTTGAGATTCCATCAATGAGAGTTTTGATGGAGGCAAAATTAACAGAAGCCGAGTGGTGTCAAAGCAGATTCGATGAATTGAACTTGATCGAAGAAAAGCACATGACAGCTTTATGCCACGGACAGCTATATCAACAAAGAATGAAGAAAGTTTTCGACAAAAAGGTTCGACCTCGCACAATCAAAGAAGGCGACCTTGTACTCAAAAAGATTCAATCTTTTCTCACAGATTCGAGAGGGAAATGGACTCCCAATTATGACGGCCCCTACGTGGTCAAGAGAGCTTTCTCAGGAGGAGCCTTAATACTCACGACTATGGATGGAGAAGAATTCACCCGTCCTGTGAACGTCGACGCAGTCAAGAAATACTTCGCCTAAATAAACAAAAGAACAGCTCGCTAAGTTGAAAACTCGGAAAGAGCGACTTAGGCAAAAAAGAGCGTCTCGGTGAATCGAAAACCCGAAAGGGCGATTCAGGCAAAAATTAGAGACATAAAAAAAAAATATATTAATCAATCCCGGTAGACTTAAAACCCGAAAGGGGTAGTTTACGCAAAAGTTAGGGATATATGGCAAGTAACTGTGTCCAGGACAAACTTGATCATTCAAAATCCATAGCGGAGTATTCATCAGCAGTAGGTCATCTTCTACGAAGCACGAATACAGCGCAACTCGAAGTGGAAGGGAAAGATAACGGTCGCCACGTTATGAAACATCAAACTTGTTAGAACGTGAAGTCGGATCTTCGTCAAAGTTTTAGAGTCCTTTCTCTCAGTTTCTCTGTATTTCTTTTTCAAAATGTGTAAAAACGGCGTTTTCGCTTAATTAATAAAAGTTTGATGTTTCATAACGTAATTATGGTGTTTCCTTGAAAAATAATAACTTAATTGCATATCATACATCGCTTTAGTCGTACGCACTGACACGAGAATTGTCGCGGATCTAAAGTCACTTTCCTTTCTCCAGAAAGAGAGGAGGAGAAGGAGGTGAACCAAGACTTTCAAGTTGTCTCATCCATACAACACTCGTTCAAGTCGCAAGAAAAGAATGGAAGACTTTGAGCAAGAGAATGAAGAACTCAGGGAAGAGATTAATACTCTCAAAGGTACTGTTGAAAGACTCAATAGTATGGTAGAAGCCCTGGTAGTTGCGTAGAATCGACCAACGCCAGAAGAACCACAAAGGACTGTGGTTTCCGAGATTGTTTCTACTCCTATTCCTCAGTATACCATGCCGCCTGATCGACCTTGGGGCATGCCGTATAACTTTACTCCAGAAGGGTACATACCTCCAGCTTCTGAAGCTCCAAAAGTCACCATGGATATGCGTCCACCGGAGGGTTACAAACCTCTGGAAATTGAAGTTCCAAGAGCAACGGCAATGGGTTTCACACAACAGAATGCTGAGATTCCAAGATCTGCTGTCATGGCTTCTCCACAGCCCATTATGCATACTTTTCCCCCCGCAAGGCGGACAAGTATATCATCACGCTCCAAGTAAGGATGCTGGCGTGTATGAAAGATTGGACGAGTTCCAAGAACAGTTTCTGCAAATGCAGAAGGAACTCAAGACTCTCCGAGGACAAGATCTATTTGGAAAGAATGCTGCAGACCTCTGTCTGGTTCCAAATGTTAAGATTCCTCACAAATTCAAAGTACCAGAATTCGAGAAGTATAAAGGGAATTCATGCCCACAAAGTCATCTTGTGATGTACGCTCGAAGAATGTCAACTCAGACTGATAATCAACAATTGCTCATTCATTATTTTCAAGACAGCCTGACTGGTGCTGCACTCAAATGGTACATGAACTTGGACAGTTCAGAGATTCGTACTTTTCGAGACCTCGGAGAGGCCTTCGTCAAACAGTATAAGTACAATCTGGATATGGCTCCCGACAGAGATCAACTCCGGGCCATGACTCAAAAGGATAGAGAAAGCTTCAAGGAATACGCTCAGAGATGGCGTGAAGTTGCTGCTCAAATTTGTCCACCACTTGAAGAGAAAGAAATGACAAAAATCTATCTCAAAACTTTAAGTCCATTTTACTACGGACGAATGGTTGCAAGTGCACCAAGTGACTTTACCGAGATGGTAAACATGGGTGTGCGTTTAGAAGAAGCAGTTCGAGAAGGACGCTTGAACAAAGAACCAGAATCTTCTATTGGTCCAAGGAAGTATGGAAGTTCTTTCCAGAAGAAAAAGGATCAAGATGTCAGCAATGTCTTGCACAAAGTCAAGAAGAAATTCCAACCTCAAGTTGCAACAATAACTCCGGTTGTTAACTCAGCGCCAGCTTATCAACCTCAGGTTTCGCAACAACAAATTCAACAAAGGTCGCAGCAACCTCAGCAGCAGGTTCGACCTCCAAATTACAACAATCGGGCTCCAAGGTATCCTGCCTTTGACCCCGTACCAATGCCGTATGCAGAATTGTTTCCAACATTACTGGCAAAAGGACTCATTCAGACAAGGAGTCCTCCAAATCCTACAAATAGTTCCTCACCATGGTATAAGGCTGACCAATCTTGTCCCTATCATCAGGGGGCACCAGGTCACAATATTGAGAACTGTTTATCTTTCAAGATTGACGTCCAGCGATTAGTGAAAAGCGGAATGCTATCCTTCAAAGATACTAATCCAAACGTCCAAGCAAATCCTTTGCCGCAGCATAAAGAAGCTTCAGTAAATCTGATAGATCAACACCCCAATGTCATTCAAATCTACGACATTCGTCAGATAGGAGAAAATCTTGTCAGGATGCACGCTAAACAAGCTGGGTACGGTCATGTACCACCTCACAACTACTTCACATATGAAATTTGTCCAAAGAATAATCAAGGATGTGCCATAGTTCAAGCTGCATTACAAGAACAAATGGACTTGGGATGGATTCAACATATCCGAGTCAGAACTGAACATGACATCAACATGGTTCAAGGATGTCCAGGAGAATACAAAATCTACAAAGTTGAAGACCTTGAAGGATCGGTAGTCAGGTTCCACAAAACTTTAAATGGACTTGCCTACTTTGGA